>NW_007757732.1:6117-6822 GCF_000696425.1 Galeopterus variegatus | reverse complement strand
CTGGATCGAAATGTGAAATTCAGGGAACAATGGTGGATGCCCTGGTAACACAGGATATTAGAGAGTGCTTGCTGATTTTCATAGGTGTGATAATGTTACCGAAACCCCAAAGGTCCATTTGCTCACCGCTCAATAGCCAATAATTGAGAGATAAGTGTTGGTGTAAGGAAAGGTAGCCTTTAATCAGGAAGCCGGGGAAATGGTGGGCTCATGTCTCAAAGACCATCTCTGCCTTTCCCAGATTTGCCAAAGGGTTTTATAGGGACAGGTTGTAGGGGGCTGACTCATGGTGATCTAAGCAGGGACATGCAGGCATCAGATAAACATCAAAGAACTTCTCGGGTGGGAGCTGATCCATGGTGATCATCCTCTTTGAAGTAAAATCACGGATTCAGTTCCTGTTAACCTCAAAAAGATCTAGTTAGTAAGCTAGTAAAGAATGGCCACCTGGGTTAATAATTTCTTCTATAATTATTTTGTGTACAATGTGAGCAAAAGTCATTATGTTCTAGCAATCCTGTGAAAAGGAATCATTGTATTCTAATGCCCAGCTGCAAGCTATGCAGTTCAGGTTGCAAGAGTAAGAACAAAACCCTTTTTAATTTAGAAGTTTAACAAAATGGTGCCGAGCCCGTGGCACACTTGGGAGAGTGCGGCGCTGGGAGCACAGCAGCGCTTCCGCCGCGGGTTCGGATCCTATATAGG
>NW_007757732.1:1487-1983 GCF_000696425.1 Galeopterus variegatus | reverse complement strand
AACGAGCTCGCCGATCTAAGTAACCTCATCAGACCAAGCTCATCCATCTAAGTTATTTCTTCATACCAAGATGATCGATCTAAATAAACTTATCAGACCAAGCTCATCGATCTAAGTAAACTCATCAGAACGAGCTCGCCGACCTAAGTAACCTCATCAGACCAAGCTCATCGATCTAAGGAAACTCAAAAGAGAAAGCTAATCGGTCTAAGTAAACTCATCAGACCAGCCCCTCGATCTAAGTAAACTCAACACACCAATCTAATCGATCTAAGTAAACTCATCAGAGCAAGCACATCGATCTAAGTAAAGTCATCTGACCGAGCTCATCGATCTACTTAAACTCATCGTACCGAGCTCATCCATCTAAGTAAACTCATCAGACCAAGCCCTTCGAACTAAGTAAACTCAACACACCAAGCTAATCGATCTAAGTAAACTCATCAGAGCAAGCCCATCGATCTAAGTAAAGTCATCTGACCGAGCTCATCGATCT
>NW_007757732.1:0-919 GCF_000696425.1 Galeopterus variegatus | reverse complement strand
TTCAGACCAAGCACATCGATCTAATTGAACTCATCAGACCGAGCTCATCGATCTAAGTAAACTAATCTGACCAAGCTCATCTATCTAACACATCGGACAGAGCTAATCAATCTAAGTAAACTCATCAGACCAAGCACATCGATCTAATTGAACTCATCAGACCAAGCTCATCGATCTAAGTAAACTCATCAGAACGAGCTCGCCGATCTAAGTAACCTCATCAGACCAAGCTCATCGATCTAAGGAAACTCAAAAGAGAAAGCTAATCGGTCTAAGTAAACTCATCAGACCAAAGCCCCTCGATCTAAGTAAACTCAACACACCAAGCTAATCGATCTAAGTAAACTCATCAGAGAAAGCAAATCGATCTAAGTAAACTCATTAGACCGAGCTCATCGATCTAAGGAAACTCATCAGACCACGCTCATTCGATCAAACTGAACTCATCAGACCAAGCTCATCGACCTAAGTAAATCTATCAAAATAAACTCATCAGACCGAGCTCAATGATCTAAGTACACTCATCAGACCAAGCTCATCGATCGCAGTAAACCCATAAGAGCAAGCTCATCCATCTAAGTAAACTCATCAAACCAAGCATATCGATCTAATAAACTCATCAGACCAAGCTCATCGATCTAAGTAAACTCATCAGACCAAGCCCTTTGATCTATGTAAACTCATCACACCATCCTCATCAATCTAAGTAAACTCATCAGACCAATCACATTGATCGAAGTAAACTCATCAGACCAAGCACTTCGATCAAGGTATACTCATCAGACCAAGCCCTTCGATCTATGTAAACTCATCACACGATCCTCATCGATCTAAGTAAACTCATCAGACCAATCACATTGATCGAAGTAAACTCATCAGACCAAGCACATCGATCTAATTGAACTCATTCGACCGAGCT
>NW_007757731.1:6584-6822 GCF_000696425.1 Galeopterus variegatus | reverse complement strand
TATCTCTGGGGAGAGACTTCCACAAAACAAAATTGGGCTTTTTATCAATATCTTCCTTAGGAGTATCAACCAATACCAGATCTTGCCATAGCTATTTACGGTACACCCTAGATGGGCCCTTTTTACTAATAGCTCCTTATTTGGTATTCTTTTCCCTTTTTCTACCTTTCAATTCCGTTTATGGTGAAACTGGTCCATTTCACCCAAGTCTGCCACCATCAGCACTACTGTCTGTATA
>NW_007757731.1:3501-4502 GCF_000696425.1 Galeopterus variegatus | reverse complement strand
GGCCCCCTGCTGGTATCAGAGACACAAAAGTACATTTTAACTTGTGCAGATACTGCTCTGGGCTTGTTCAAGCATTTGCCTGTAAAAGGGCAAATCAAGTTGCTACAATGAAGGGACTCAGTAAGTTAGAAAATATGTGTGGGACATTGGCACAAATAGAAATTAAGGAACTCACTTTACTGGACATGAGGCACAGGAGTGGGCCCAGGCCTGCAACATATTATGGACTTTTCATTTGCCCTATATCCCTATTGCCACCTCACTGAATGGATGAACGGCATGATTGAACCACACTGAAAACTGTCACTGGAGGAGGCCTTGAAGGGGTTGTTCCCCAACTGACTGAAGCCATCAGACTTATAAATGTTGCCCCTACTGTGGGTCGCATGCCTGCATATAACCAGCTCGCAGAACACACACCACTAACCAGAGCTCTAAAGGTACAGGCNGGATGGCCTTACCTCTCGTATCACACTTAGTCCCCCTTTTTATCTAGGTGGGGGGCCTCCTTTACCATTACTTCTCCTGAGGTCCTAAACAGGCGACAGTAGTTGGTTTACTACTGTGGGTGTCCTTGGAGGCCACTATAGATGACTTAATATCCTCTAGTCATGTCACAGGTCAGAATGTATTATCCACCTGGGAAAATGTCTAAACCTGGGGTGGTTTTAGCCAATGGTGGTCAGACAGAAACTATGTTAATGTTAAAAGAAAACTTGCCTTAGCTAGTGCCTTTCACTGTATCTTTTGAAGAACACCTAAAAAGCCAAAGCCATTTGTCCACATGGTGAATGTATTTACCTTCCTAGTTTATAAAGACTGAAAAGTCACATTGCCATAATCATGAATTTACCATGCTACCTATAGCAGAATGAAGCTTCCACAGGTTCTCAACTGAAGTGGAAGTTGAATGGCCCTTTTCCCTCCTCTTACAGAGACAGCCACTACAAGAAAAAATGCAACTAACTTTTGAGGTAATATGAATGCTGCAGTTCTGCCCA
>NW_007757731.1:0-3376 GCF_000696425.1 Galeopterus variegatus | reverse complement strand
TTATTTCATGGGGGGATGGCCTTACCTCTGGTATCACACTTAGTCCCCCTTTTTATCCAGGAGGGGGGCCTCCTTTACCATTACTTCGCCTGAGGTCCTAAACAGGGGACAGAAGTTGGTTTACTACTGTGGGTGTCCATGGAGGTCACTATATATGACTTAATATCCTCTAGTAAGGTCACAGGTCAGAATGTATCATCCACCTGGGAAAATGTCTAAACCAATGGTGATCAGACAGAAACTATATTAATGTTAAAAGAAGACTTGCCTTAACTAGTGCCTTTCACTGTATCTTTTGAAGAACTCCTAAAAAGCCAAAGCCATTTGTCCACATGGTGAATGTATTTACCTTCCTAGTTTATAAAGACTGAAAAGTTACATTGCCATATCATGAATTTACCATGCTACCTATAGCAGAATGAAGCTTCCACGGGTTCTCAACTGAAGTGGAAGTTGAATGACCCTTTTCCCTGTCTTACAGAGACGGCCACTACAAGAAAAAATGCAACTAACTTTTGAGGTAATATGAATGCTGCAGTTCTGCCCAGCTGTAAATCCGTATGTTTTAAAAATGCTTTTTGTATGATTTCCTTTTCCTGGGTTTTAAAACAACAAATTTAACTGAGGAGGCAAACTTTTTAAATGCAGAAAAGTATTAAAAAAAAAAAAAGAATTTCCCATAGCCCTGTCACCTGGAGATAAACTCCTCAAACCCTTTTGGTCAGTTAACACCAGCATACTTCTCTTGTAGGCTATTCTTCAAATGCATGTCATAATCTGATCATTGAATTTCTGTGTACATCACAATACTAATATGGCTTCTGCTTACAAAATCGGAACCCTACACCAATCTTTCTTAATACTGACATCGATGATTTCTTGGTTTAATAAATAAAAAACCAAAAAGCCAAATGAAGGAAAAGAAAAATTCCAACAAAGAGAAAGATAAAATTAAAACTACAGTAGTACATAAAATTGGAAACATGATCCCATCGCACTGAAATATAGTAGGAAGAGTCCACTGTATAAATTTTATAATAATTTGATAACAATTAAAGATGTTACAGCTGGAAGTCAATTTTCCATGGAAACCAATGACATGAGAATAATTAGTATAATAACCAAAATGTATATAAAAATAAGACAAAGGAGATTTTAACAGCTGGCTCTAAGTTTAAAATAAAAGGTATTTTTTGTTTATCCCTGTATATATGTTTGTTTTTCCCTAAAATATCACCATATTTCAAAAGCAGCATATTTAGATGCAGCGATTCTGTCACTATTTAAGGAGTGAAAATATTCACCATTCCTCCAACTCAGAAAATTCTGCTATTTTAACAGCTAATCTCAATGTCCTCTTCAAAATGATGGATACTTTACGAAGTAATATTTGAGAGTATTTTCTATGCAAAAGTGAATAAAACTAATAAAAGGAATTTAGTCTCAGTTCAATTCTCTCTTCTTTTACTACACTACAAGCTAACCTAAGGTGAGAGCAGGAGCCTTAGAGATGTTAATGTTCCCAGCACACAACGTTAAGTAAGGGTGTTCCTTTTTAGGAGTGTGAAATTACAGAATGACCCAAATCATCTAGCAGCCACCGAAACTATGCTGTCCAGCTGTATTTACACTCGTATGTTTAATTCAACAATGTGGGAATAACTGACACATTATTTCAACACCATTTAAAAAAGTACTATACCAGTTCTATGTTTCAATTGAATGGAAAGATGTACAGATGGATGGGAGGGTGATTGACTCTGCAAGAATATTTAATCTGGGACATTTCAGCAAATGTTGTAATTCCTTCCATCTTATGCAATGTTCTTATGGGGCATTATCTTGGTTCTAATTCATATGCAGCATAACAAATGATGGGCGACCTTATCTGAATAAGGCCCGAGGAGACTATTACTTAGCAGTTGTTTATGAATCTGCCCATTCTTACAGTTTTATATTCATCAGTAAGAACGGAATTAACAAATTCTTTAGGCCTACCTTTGTTTTTTTCTAGATTCCAATGAAAGGAAAACATAACATTCCAGCCAAAAGAAGACATAAGAATTACAATATATTCATATACTCAGCAAATATTTGTCAGTACCTGCTCTACGTCAGGTCCTGAATAAAAGACAGGGATCTCACTCTTGGGGACCTTACATTTTAGCTTATAAGCACATTTTAGAAAGTTCAAACTCATTAGTAATCAAAGAAGTGCAAATCAAAACAAAAAGATACAAATTGTTTATAAAGAACTAAAACTTGTAAAATTATCCATAGTGGCAAAGGGAGAAGAAATGGGCATTAAAAAAAACCTTTGTCACAATAATACTACATGGAGGTGTTTATCCTAAGGGAAGGATTGGAGATACAAATACTATGGAAAGTTGTTCATTAAAGTATCAGTTAAATTATGGTATATTCACAGTCTGTATACATAGGTCCATTTTTATACATAAATAAATTTTATAATTTAGAATAGCTTTAGATTTACATAAAAATTGTGAGGATAGTACAGAGATATACCCCGTATACCTCACACCCAGCTTCTTCTTTTAATAACATCTTATATTAGATGGTACAATTGCCATAATTAATGAACCAATGTGATATATGATAAACATAGTATTCACATACTCTTAGTTTTTACTTATTGTCCTTTTTCTGTTCCAGAATCCCATTCAAAATGCCACATTACATGTAGGTGCTATGTCTCCACAGACTCCTTTCAGCTGTGATAATTTCTGAGATTTTCCTTGTTTTTGATGACCTCGATTGCTTTTATCTTATTTTTTATTTTTAAATTTAATTGTGTATATTTGTGGGCTACTGTGTGTTGTTTAAATAGATGCATATATTGTACAATGATTCACTGAGGCTAGATAGCTACCATCCTCTGAACATGTATCTTTACTTTGTGGTGATTACAATCGAGAATCTCTTTAGGGTTGTCTATGTATATAATCATATCATCTGCCAATAGGGACAGTTTGACTTCCTCCTTCCCAATTTGGGTGCCCTTTACTGCTTTCTCTTGCCTTACTGCACTGACTGGAACTTCCAGTACGATGTTGAATAAGTGTGGGGACAGAGGGCATCCTCGTCTTGTTCCAGATCTTAACCCTCACTTTTTGTCCATTCAGTATGATATCAGCTGTGGGTTTGTCATATATGGCCTTTATTGTGTTGAGGGACATTCCTTCTATACCTAATTTGTTGAGTGCTTTATCACGAAATGGTGTTGGATTTTATCAAATGATGTTTCTGCATCTACTGAAATGATCATAAGATTTATTTCCTTCATTCCGTTGATGCGATTTATCACATTTCTTGATTTGCATGTGCTGAAACATCCTTGCGTGGCTGGGATGAATCC
>NW_007757730.1:5669-6822 GCF_000696425.1 Galeopterus variegatus | reverse complement strand
TTTGTAATTTAGCTAGATTCTCTTGTCATAGTCTGCATTCTTTCCTGGGATCTTCAACCCCCTAAGTGATTTTATTTCCATCATTTGTACTATAAATGTATATAAATCCATACT
Organism: Galeopterus variegatus; assembly: GCF_000696425.1. Classification (NCBI taxonomy): domain Eukaryota; kingdom Metazoa; phylum Chordata; class Mammalia; order Dermoptera; family Cynocephalidae; genus Galeopterus; species Galeopterus variegatus. The sequence continues at coordinate 6,708 of NW_007757730.1, read as the reverse complement.
GTATGGATTTTGACAAATGCATAATACTGTGTATCCATCATTACAGCATCATATAGAATTGTTTCCCTGCCTTAAAAAGTACCCTATGCTTTACCTAATCAACTTTCCCTACCCTGCTCCCCTGGCAACCACCAATCTTTTTACTTTATCTATTTGTTTGCCTTTTCCTGAACGTCATTTAATTGGAATCATACAATATGCAGGTGTTTTATGCTAGTTTTTTTCAATTGTAATGTTTATTTAAGGTTTAACCATGTCTTTTCATATAGATTAACACCTCTTCATTTATCACTGAATAATATTTCTTTGTATGGCTGTACTAAAGTTTGTTTATCCTAGATTATAATTTTGAAGTCATCTGTTTCATAAAAACTGGTTTGTGGCAGGTAAATTTTTTGAATGTTGCTCATCCAAACATGTTTCTGATGCCTTACAAAATGATAAAAATTTGAGTGAGTACAAGATTTTTATGAACACAAACTTTTAATCTCAATGACCTGTAATTACACAAACTGATAATGATTTACTGAGTAAACTTCATCAATTTATAAAATATATATTTTTTCATATTCTAACATGTCTGAAATTGTGATGAAACATAACTAACAGCTTCATATAATCACTTTGGGTTGTGACAGTTATGTTAGTTTTATACACATGCAAATATTTGGTCATAATACTTTATTTGTCATAACTTCAATTAAGTATATTCATTGGTGTCAGTGTATATATTGAGTTGAAATGCCATGTTAAATGTCTTTGAAAGAATTACACAATAATTCAGCAGTTAAATATATAAGTATTGAATATAAATAGAGTCATAGATTAGACAGGAGAGGTATAAATTTGATGTTAATGCATTGTCATTGTTGGAAGAATTATTATAATTCTATATTTTTTTGTAAAGACTAAACAGCATTCTTTATGTTATCAAAGAAAGGACAAAGCCTTAGAGGACTGAACTTTATTAATTTTTTTATTGTACAGATATATGTGAACAAATATTGCCTATTATGTTCAAACGAATGCAATTGAAAGC
>NW_007757730.1:3725-4863 GCF_000696425.1 Galeopterus variegatus | reverse complement strand
ATTGTACAGATATATGTGAACAAATATTGCCTATTATGTTCAAACGAATGCAATTGAAAGCATGAGAAACTGCCAAAATCCTTGGTGTAACTGAAATTAATTTCAAAGCAAACGAGAGGTTGGTGTGATGGATTGTCACTCAGGATTATCATTAAGGCATTATGTCACAGTTTAATTGCCAGTCTTTTGCTGTCTTACTAATAGTAGATAAAATAATGGTGTGTCTTACCATCCTTGAAATCTTATATTAATAACACATGGTATTTATGATGTACTGTGCTACGTGGTCTACGTACTCAGTATCACTTAAGCTTCTCTGTCATCCAACGAGGCTGCTATTATTTCCCTAACTTTTAGATGACACCACTTAGAGAGAATATGTAACTCGCCCAAGGGCATAAAGCTAATATTTGGTAGAATCTGGACTTGAATCTTTGGAAGCAGAGCCCAAGCTCTTATATCTCACTATAGTGCCACTGTAGTACTTCATACCATTCTGCATTTCATGTTACTGAGAAGTTTGAAGTCAGTCTGGTCTTTCCTTTGTTTTTTGTAATTCAAATATTTTAAACTGACTTTTGGATTATGCCTCAATCCTGTCTGCTTCCTCATTTTTTTCCCATTCAGGTATCCATTAAAATGATCACTAAAGTTTTAAAATAGCAGATGTAAGGAAGATTGCAAAATGTCACAAGAAATTTAGAACAATAAACTAGAATTTGAGAGTTTTTGTTTTAATGTAGGAATATATAAGAGGGGACCATACTAGTTATGTCATTGACAGTCAATTCAAAATTCACTCCTGAGAAGTACATAATAATCAGATATTGTATTCCATCATCACTGACAATCAGCAATATTCAAAAGCTGAGAAATGCTGGTTTGTGTGGCAAGTTGTTTTTTTTTNTTTCCATTTCTCAGACTCCCTTGTGTCACTCTTTCCTACCAATTCAAAGTGAGCAGAAATAGTGCATGCTACTTCCAGAGTGGATGCTTTAAGATAGTCCTGCCTTTAAGGTGGTCCTGCCTCCTCCATACTATCTCTATCTCCTCCAGCCTGTTGTCAGGATCCCCAAAATGGCAGGAACCTAGTGGCAACCATGCAAATGATAACACAGCCCTAGGGGATAAAGGATCT
>NW_007757730.1:1184-2074 GCF_000696425.1 Galeopterus variegatus | reverse complement strand
AAATAAAATTGAAAAGTGGCTTAACTTAGTAATAATAAAAGCAAATAAGAAATTTAAAAATGTAATAATCAGATTGCAAAAATAGTTGTCAAAATATTGACAGTATCCAGTGTTGGATAATATGTGGTGTGCTAGTCAGGGTTCTTCTGAGAAACAGAACCAATAGGAAATATATACCTAGATATAGAAGAGGGGATTTATAATGGGAATTGGCCCATGCAATTATGGAGGTTGAGAAATCCCACAATATGTTATTTGCAATCTGGAGAACCAGGAAAGCTGTTGGCATAACTCAGTCTGAGTCTGAAGGCCTGAGAAGCAGAGCTACAACTTTCAAAGTCAGGAGAAGATGGATGTCCCCGCTCCGGGAGAGCTTCCTCCACTTTTTTGTTCTATTTGGGCCCCCAGTGGATGGGATGATGTCTGTCCACATTGGTGAGTGTGGATCCTCCTTATTCAGTCTACTGCTTCAAATGCTAATCTCTATCAAAAACACCCTCACAAACAAACCCAGAAATAATGTTTTACCAGTATCCCTTAGCCTAGTCAAGCTGACACATAAAATTAACCATCACATATGGTGGATGGGGAATGTGGTGAATTCTCAATCAGTGTTAATAAAAATAGATAAAAACAAACAAACAAACAAACGATAAAAAACCCAAAAACTTTTGAAATCAACTCAGCAGTGTCTATGCCACCCCAAAATGTATATTTTGATCTGGAAATTACACCCCTAAAATTATGTCCCAAATATATACTTATATATATATGTACATATAAATATATAAATGAGTGTGGAGATACTCATGGCCTTTCACTTGAAACTGTTCTCCTTTTCCTCTACAGCAATCAAATTGTAGACAGATACATGATTTCCCAGCTGCTTT
>NW_007757730.1:0-233 GCF_000696425.1 Galeopterus variegatus | reverse complement strand
ATGGCAGGAACCTAGTGGCAACCATGCAAATGATAACACAGCCCTAGGGGATAAAGGATCTAAAAAAATAATGTGGGTTCTTGATTTACCATGTAGGTCATAGAAATACATTTTGGATTTTACATTAAAAACAAATTAACACAATTATTTCTATCAGTGTGTGTGTGTGTGTGTGTGTGTGTGTGTGTGTGTATACGTGTATGTGCATGAAAGATATCCACAAAATTATATGT
>NW_007757729.1:6222-6822 GCF_000696425.1 Galeopterus variegatus | reverse complement strand
AGTGCAGAGGCCATTGTTTCAATTGAGTATCTTGTATGTAACTTTCTTTCCTCCTGTCCTAGTATGCTCCAGCTGCTATAACAAAATAACATAAACTGGGTAACTTATAAACAACAAAATTTATTTCTTACAATTCTGGAGGATGGGAAGTCCAAGATCAAGGCAGCAACAGATTCAGTGTCTGATGAAGTCCTCCTTTTTGGTTCATAGATGGCCATTTTCTTGCTTTGTCCTCACATGATGGAAGGGGCAAAGGAGCGTCCTTGGGTGTACTTTCTAAGGCACTGCTTTGGATTGAATTGTGTCCCAAAATTCCATGTGTTAGAAACTTAATCACCACTGTGACAGTGTTAAGAGAGTGGGAAATCCTATTATAGTACTTGAAAAGTAGGGCCTTGAAGAGATGATTAGATTGTGAGGACCGTGTTCTAGTAAATGGATTAATAAGTTGATGGTTCAATAGTGGTCACGGTGGTTCTGAGGGCTTTAAAAGGAGAAGGATTGAGGAGTTAGCTCTCTGTCTATTCCACCATTCTTCCCATGTGACACCCTGCACTGCTCGTAGAGTCACCTCACCAGATGTGTTCCCTGGACTGTGGA
>NW_007757729.1:1943-4063 GCF_000696425.1 Galeopterus variegatus | reverse complement strand
TATATATTCTGGATATTAGCCCCTTGTATGACATGTAGTTTGCAAACACTTTCTTCCATTCCGTAGGTGTCTCTTCACTTTGTTAATTGTGTGCTTTGCTGTGCAGTAGCCTTTTAGTTTTATGTAGTCCCATTTGTCTGTTTTTGCTTTAGTTGCCTGTGCCTTTGCAGTTTTGTTCAAAAAAGCTACCCACTTCTATTTCATGTAGCATTTCCCATAGGTTTTCTTCTAGCACTTTCATAGTTTAAGGTCTTAAACTTAGGTCTTTAATCCATTTTGAGTTGATTTTTGTGTATGGTGACAGATAGGGGTATAGTTTCAATCTCCTTCATGTGGCTATCCAGTCCCTCTAGCACCATTTATTGAAGAGGCTGTTCATTCCCCAGTGTATATTTTTTGGCACCTTTTTGAAAATCAGCTGACTGTAAGTGTGGGCATTTATTTCTGGGCTCTCTTTNACTACATGGGAACGGTCCCTCAATCTGGTTATTTTTTTCCCCAACACAGAACAAAATTTATTGGACAGTTAAAGACCAGGTTTTTCAGGATCTTGAAAAGCAGTCTTTGTATTTAATGTGTTAGGCGAGAGTGAACTACCACACACCTTGTGTAAGAATGAAAAATAATGTTTAAGAAGAATTAGTCAATGAGGTATATGGAGTATGGATTAGATTATTACAAAATAATGGACAAGCATGATCTTGGGCTCATAAGTCAGTGGTCTCTGCTTTGTCACAAATCTATTATGTGATCATGGACAATTCACCTTATATTTCTTAGTCTCAGTCTTAATGCCTCAAAACTGAGGTAAGTTAGATTGTCTTAAGGTTCCTTCCATCCCAGATCAAAAATCAAAATAATGTCAAGGCAGAATCATAAAACCACAGACGTTAAAATTAGAACACACCTCAGTGATTACTTCGCCTTCTACCTAATTCAGGAATTCTTCAATATCATTGATTAAATAACCTGTAGCTGAAGGCTAACTCAGGAGAAGCTCTCTATCTTACAAAGCAACTTCTTCTAAGAAAGAGGTAGGATACACAATGGTTCACGCTTGAGCTCTGTAGCTATATCCATCTGAGTTTGAATCCCTGCTTGCTGGCTGAGAAATTTTGGGAAGGTCACTTAACCTCTGTAAGCCTCTGGTTCCTCATTCATTAAAAAAGATACTATTATTGTTATCATTACTGTTATTGACATAGACTTTTTCTTTTTCTGACCAAACATCAGGCTCCTCTGAGCACTCTTCCAGAATAGGCTCAGTGTTTGTCTCTGCCAAGCCCAGTTTTAGCAAGCATCCTGCTAAGTTAGTTTAGCAAGAATCCCCCCACCCTTGATATCTGATAACACCGGCCTGCCTTCAGTGGAAATCTGTTAATTTGTTTAGGCAAGAACACCCCTACCCCTGATATCTCCGTTTAGTACTTTTCCATCCATTGACCCCTCGGTCTTCTCACTGGTGGTTGTATCATACCTTTGGCACACAAAGCCTGATATGAATCTGGTGTTTTCTCTCACCTTGAATTTTTGCAGTTTGTTATTTTTTAAAGAACCAAGTGCAAGACTTAATAATAGGATGGGATTATTCAGGACAGGTTTCAAAAAAAGACATTTCTAGCTGTCTTATGAAATAATGATGGACGTGTGCTTTGTGAACTGAAACTTGAAAGAGATGATGGACACTGTAATGAGGAAGAGTGAATATTTCCTAATGTCAGCATGGAAGAAAGAAAGGCATGGAAATAGGGATTAGCAAACAGCTTGTGGGTAACGAGGAAGCAAAAAGTAAATGTTAAATCCACTTTTAGCTGAGGCATTACTTTCTTCGAGAAATGTTCCTTGAACCCCTCTCCCACAGATTGGGGGACTTGTCTCCAGAGCACTTTGGACCCCAATTATACCAGTTTTCAAATGGTATTTTTTTCAATATGTGTTACTGGTAATTTTCCTGGAACATCAAAGTAATTTATGAGGGAAAATTTTGAAAGTGTAGAAAAGCACATTTGATATGTATAATATATATATGTGTGTGTGTGTGTGTGTGTGTGTGTGTGTGTATCCATTGTGACATAAATAATAAAATTTTCCTTTCCTCTTTACTAGTTCAACTTTCTAGA
>NW_007757729.1:0-1124 GCF_000696425.1 Galeopterus variegatus | reverse complement strand
TGTGTGTGTGTGTGTGTGTGTGTGTGTGTGTGTATCCATTGTGACATAAATAATAAAATTTTCCTTTCCTCTTTACTAGTTCAACTTTCTAGAGACAATCATCGCAATTTACTTGTCTGGGTTCATCTGGGTTCATTCACCGATTAGTCCATAAGCTCCCTGAATATGTGAAATAGATTATATTCAAACTTGTTAAACTCATGATTAAAGATGAAGTATGTATGAAGTATGTATGATCCTTTAAGTATTAAATCCTACCAGGCAACATTTCAATATGCAGTCAGTATTACATGTAATATAGAAATAATACATAAGGATGAAAGGGAGAATTCTCCCTCTTAAGGAAAAAAATATTCATGAAACCTGTTAAAGAATGGTAAGGCAGACTTGACTCAGGACTATCGTGATAGGCACAGGGTCTGTAGCAATGGGGTTTTGCAGTAGGGGAGAGAGTTGTCCTCAACTATACATACAACAAGGAATAGTGGGGAATTATAGCCAATGATCAGGGTGGGGTGGGGGGGTTTTGTGGATGGAAAATTACTAAGGGGAAACATCAGGTGTAAGATGAGATTATGACTAAACCCAACTGAGAAGATTCTTGCTGAGGCGGGCTGGAGTGATCAGATATCATCTAGGGGATGGTGAAGGAGAGGACTTCGATTTTAGGACCAGATATTGAGGGTGGGGGATTCTGGCTAAGTCATCTTAGCAGGATCTCCACTAAAACTGGTCTCTTGAGGACATGTCCAACAATGGGGCATAGTTGCAAAAGAGCTCAGAGGAGCCTAAAGTTTAGTCAAGGAGAGAGTCTTTGTCAACCCCCATAACACCATTGCCAGATGAGTGAGAATATATTTTTGTCTGGAAAAAATGCGGATGACACAAACTAAGAAATCCTGATGTTATTTAGTCTTTTAAAAATTACTATGGAAAATAAGCTTACGTTCCACCATGATAGAGGAATTTTGCCTAAAGACACAGTGTTGTTAGACTTTTGTGCATCTTAGCAGCATGCGACAGCACTAAAAAAGAAAATTGGATTTAACTATAGCAACAAACATCATCATGTAGGGTAGACAGAACAAAAGTAACCAGGAGAACAAGCTTTAGAAATGATAAAA
>NW_007757728.1:0-6822 GCF_000696425.1 Galeopterus variegatus | reverse complement strand
GCTGAGCAAGGTGCGGGCGCAACACCGAGGGTTGCGATCCCGTTGCCGGACACGAAAAAAAAAGACAAAAAAAAGGAAAAAAAAAAAAAAGAAGGAAGGAGCCGTATTTTTTCTTTATATCGCTTTACTGCAAAAGGAGGAGAAAACAAACACAGGTGCTTTAAAATTTTCAAGGTGCAAACTAAATTACACAATGCCCAGGAGTGTATGGTAGCATTTCTTTGTTTGAGCATGGAATAAAAGACAGATAATTAGGAAATTGGGAGTCTATTAATTTTCCAAATTTACTCATGCAAGAACCACTGAGCTATGGTGATATTTGCTTACCTCGTCATTATGCAAAAATATATTAGCTAATTATTTTGACTAATGCAATTAAGATATGCATATTTAGCATAAACCATACAATAGAAATGTTACAGTCAGCAATTGCTGGGTTGCGCTCATGGGTAGCAGAGAGGCAAAAGTCCCTGCTCAGTCTCCAATGGTAAGCCACAAGATTGCTACAACTCTGCCTGCACTGTTATTATTAGTTTGGTTGCAGTAATTAATTTACTTTACAGCATGACTAGGTGGCACAGCTAGCAGTGGTATTAATTTTTGTTATGAGACACCTGAAGATGTCAGCTTTCGAGCAGCAGTGTCTGCACCTTTAATTGCCTTAATCAGTGGAAATGCAGTATCTCTTTCAGGGATCCAATTAAGAATGCTATTGTTGTTTTCCTTTCCTCTCTAACCCTTACTAATGAATACAGGCACTAGTAAAAGTTAAGGTGATGGCAATAGCCAAGAGGGGCATCATCTGTTCTCAACCTGAGAAACCCACTGAGCCTTCAGCTCCCAAATGAGAGAACCAGGCTTTGGCTGAGCTTACTTGGGCTATCATCCCATAGACCCTTGCTACTCAAAGTGTGGCCAGTGGACCAGCTTGGGCCCACTGCAGACCCTCTGAATCAGACTCTGTAGGTTAGCAAGATTCCCAGGTGATTAGCATGTCTATTAACATTTGAGAAATACTGCTAGAGAAAAGGGGCCAGAGCCAGGCTTACACCTGAATGGAGTCGGAATGGTTTAATCAGTGGTGTGATTTGAAAGTATGCCAGGAAGGAAGACACGGACAGGCAGTGAACCCCATTACCTATCATTTATTCCTTTGTATTTGGAAGCATTTCAACCTATGGGAGTTTCAAAAAATTCATATGCCATTGAGAGAGATTGAAACTGTTCTCAGCTCTTATTTTACCCAGTAAAATAAAAACACCAGAGCACTGAAGATGCTGGAAAGAAAAGGTCAAAAGGAAAAGGTTTGGGAAAAGGGTATAATGGGGAAGATGCCCCTGCCTCATGGTTCTGCCACTTATTTTACCCAGTAAAATAAAAACACCAGAGCACTGAAGATGCTGGAAAGAAAAGGTCAAGAGGAAAAGGTTTGGGAAAAGGGTATAATGGGGAAGATGCCCCTGCCTCATGGTTCTGCCACAGAGCTGGGCCAACAAGGGTTTCTTCCTGGGTTCCTGTGTGATCTTGTCTAAGGACATCAGCCAAGTCCTCCCAGCAGGGTACCCGCCACCTGCCTCTCGTGCCTGGCATGTTCCCCACAAACTCCACCTGTCGGTCCTAGATCTCTGACTCCTCTTTGGTTCTTTCTCCCTTTGTCCTTTCACAGGAAGAGTTATCTGGGGAAAACATCAAGGAGACTTCTATTCCCACTCCTGGCTACAAGCTGGACATTCATGTATCAAACATGTACGTATGAAATCTGGACCCTCTCCTTTGTATACATTTTCATGGCCAGCTACTGACATTTTGTGTCTTCGAAGTCAAGCTAGGCTTATCATCACCTTATCAGCTTCTGAAATTACCGAGGCCAGCATAGTTTGGGCATAAATGGCCATTAGCAACAGTGACAGACCCCTTTGCTTGTAGAGGCTGCAGGACAATGAACAGAAGTACTCCGACGGTACAGAAACTTATCACCTTACAAGCTCCTGCTGCGGGCTGAAATGTGACCTTCCCAGAAATTCATGTTGAATTCCCAATCCCAAGAACCTCAGAATGTGACCTTAGAGATAGTGTCTCTACAGAGGTGATTAAGTTAAATGAGGCCAGTCTTGTTGGCCCTAATCCAATATGATTGATTTCCCTAGAAGAAGAGGAAATTTAAACACAGAAGCACATAGAGAAAAGAACATATGAAGACACCGGGAGGAGAAGATCATCTACAAACCCAAGGAGAGTGGCATGGAGCAGATTCTTCCCCCACAGCTCTCAGAAGCAGCCAACCCTGCTGGCACCTTGATCTTGGACTTTTGGCTTCCAGAATTGTGAAACAATAAATGCATTTTGTTCGAGTCATCCAGAGTGTGGTACTTTGTTATGGCAGCCCTAGAAACTTATGCAGCTCCTTAAAAAACAGAAATGTTTGCTCACATATTTATCCCCTCATGGCTTCTAACATAGTAGTAGGTGTCACATAGTAAGTGTTCAATAAATACTCAGTGAATGAGTGAATAGAGGAATGAATGGACGCATGAAGGAGTAAATGACTGAAAGAACCATTCCAAGGTCTTTAAGGTAAGACATTTTCTTTATTTGTGCCTGATGATTCTGTGGAACTTCTGTGCTATCTGCCTTCCATCCCAAGGGGAAACAAAAGTTGATCCCTGAACAAACACCTTGGAGAAAAACAAGGCTAGCCTCAGGGCCCCTCTTTCCAGCCACAGGGGCTTTTTATTGGTCTTTCAAGGGAGTCTCCAGCATCTCAAGGAGCATGAGTCAGCTGAATGGAGAACATATTTGTTTTCACATATTAGTCATATATTTGATAGAGTGTATAGCAAATGTATGTGATAACATAAAATATATTTTAAAATTACAAATTTGGACAGCTGTCATGACATTTGAAAGAGTACATTAAGAATACTGCTATATCCATTTTCAAATGCCATGCCAAATGGCTAAATCTGTCAGTCTTTCCACATATTTTATATTTGCTTGTTTGTTTTGATTGTAGAAAAGGAACTCACCAGGTGACTTCTGGGCAGCTGGTCAATAGTAACAAAAAGTATACTCTGTAAAAGCTAAATACAAAGTGAGTCTAAGATGAACTCTGCCCAACTCCTCCCAGCTTGTCCCTTCTCATAACCTTACTTTGGGCAAAATAGCCAAAAAAACTAATAGGAACTGAATGGGAGATTTAGCAAACTTGGAGTTCACAGAACAACAAGATAGCAAAATTTGGGGTTCAGAAGTTGGCATTTCAAACATGGGGTATTTGGGTGAAGTGGGCACCATGGTGCAGGCACCCTATCCAGTGAAGGGACAGTTGCTGCTTGGCTCCTGTCAACTGATGCCAGAAGAGGACACAGACCCAGAGCAAGAAAACTCAGAAATGCAAATTTTTAAAGAAATTCCCACATTTTCAATCACAATTTTTTTATTTTAACATAGTCGATTGTACATATCTGTGAGGTATAGTGTTGAGTATCAGTACTCGTGTGCAATATGTGATGCTCACATCAGAATAATTGTATTCAATACTATACACTGTCATTGCTACCAGTGACCCTTTACCCATTCCCCCCTCCCTGCTCCCTCCTGCTTCTCATAACCTCAGTTCTTCGTTTGAAAGTTCGATGTATTATTGTGAATGTTGTATCTTTCTTTCTTTCATTTATATGTTAACTATTTTAGTTCCCACTTATGAGTGAGAACATATGGTATCTCTCTCAGAATAATTGTATTCAATACTATACACTGTCATTGCTACCAGTGACCCTTTACCCATTCCCCCCTCCCTGCTCCCTCCTGCTTCTCATAACCTCAGTTCTTCGTTTGAAAGTTCGATGTATTATTGTGAATGTTGTATCTTTCTTTCTTTCATTTATATGTTAACTATTTTAGTTCCCACTTATGAATGAGAACATATGGTATCTCTCTTCTGTGCCTGGCTTATTTCACTTAATATGATTTTCTCTAAGTTCATCCATGTTGCTGCAAATGGCACTATTTCATTCTCTTTTTATGGCAGAGTAATATTCCATTGCATGTATATACCACGTTTTCCTTAACCAGTCCTTTTCAATCCTAAATTTTTAAGAACACTCCACAAAGCCAAATTAAGTGTGTCAAGAGGCCAGATGTGATCTACGGGCTGCCATCTGGCCACCTGTACAATACTCTATGTTCAAAAGTATTTCAGGCCAAAGAAGGAAGGGAGTGTACCACACACCTAGCCTAAGGAATTTGGTGTTGGGGCTACCTTATATGTAAAACTGCCTTATAATTTTATATTATATATTATATATTTTTTTAAGTGTTCAATAAAATTCCCATAGTGGGAGAAACATTAGCACAGGTAACCCAAAGTATTATGGGGTTTTGTCTATGGTTGTTTTTTATTGGCAATTGCAAGATTTGTCTTCCTGACATTATTTAGGTTGAAATAAAATGTTAAAATTGGTTTGCGCCGTCTGACCACCTAAGAACAGAGATTGTGGAATGGAAGTCCACATGTACATGCACGATGGTGGCAGAAGGAAGATTGCCCAGAACCGGAAATTTGCCTCAGATCACCAAGTGTCAACTGTACTGTGGCAACGTTAAGTTGTCCATTGGAACTGAGCTAATCCTTAAACTGAGTGCATATCCAAAACATTCGCTATCTGCTGTCAGGCCTTTATGTACCACATGCTGAGTTAATTAACACAGAGACGCTTGATACCGGAACCCTCCAGAGGGGAAAACAGAAAGCGGTCCGGGCCTGAGAACAGACAGAGCCCTTGGGGGAATGGAAAACACAGGGGTCTGTTCAGTTTTTATTTCCTTCTGCTCTTGTGATACAAGGTCAATGGGTTAGGCAATCCCATTTCTGTTCTGTTGTCTGTTGTAATTCCCAGGAAGGCATCCTCTATAAATAATGACGCCTTACTGCAACCTGAAAATGAAACATCGAAACTACCAACATGTCCTCTATGATGGTCAAAGTGAAGAATTCATCCGAAAAAAGACTTGCCCCTCTAAGACAGCAGCTCTCTCCTGGAGCCCACTACAAAAACAATGAGAGTATGTGTCTACTCAAAATTTCACCCTTACAAATGTATTTATATAGAGATGCATTTATAGAATTCAATGGAAAAGATGCCCAAAATGTTCTCCTTTTACACTGTGGTGAGTGTATGTGCACACACAGATACACAGGTATCTTTTCTTTTGTGGGCTCAGGGGCTAGTTAATAGAGAAAGTCATTCCACCACTCACCTTCCTCTAGAATGTAGGAGGCAGAAGTCGAGGCACTATGTGGGATTACACCCCTTTTGAGGGAAGGCAAGTAGGGAACCAATAGCAAACACTTTAATAACATTGTGAGGGCCAAGAAGCCTCATCTGGACTGGCTAGCAGCAATGGAGATGGAGAAGAAAGGAACTGAGAAGGGATACTCTGAAAGAGGAAGAAATAAGACTTGGAAAGTAATGACATCCACTGTCAATAAGTGGCCGAGTTTTCAAGCATGGATGCTGAGGGTGCCAGTGCAGGGAGAGGGAGCGAGAGAGGCAGGGAAGGGATACTCTGAAAGAGGAAGAAATAAGACTTGGAAAGTAATGACATCCACTGTCAATATGTGGCCGAGGTTTCAAGCATGGATGCTGAGGGTGCCAGTGCAGGGAGAGGGAGCGAGAGAGGCAGATGGAAAGGAGACGGTCATGCGTGGTGGGTGGTCACCAGCTTTGGAGTAGGAAAGACAACAAATGTTAGACATGTAATCCCAGGGAATTCCTTAACGTTTCTGAGCCGCAGTTTCCTATATGCTAGAGTGATGACAATATCTTCACAGGGTGATCATATAAGAATAAAAATAGAAAATGTACATATCAGAGGCACCAGAGCTTAGCATTTAAAATCACTGACTCAGGAGTCAACAAGTAATTCCCCTCCTCTCTCAATAACCATGTAACCTTGGGCAAGTTATTTAAGGTCTCCAGGCCTCCCTTTATCCCCATGTGTAAAATTAAAATGACAATTACAGTAATTGCCTTATTAGTTTGTTGTGGGGATTAAATAAGACAATATATGTAAATCACTCCAACCAGAGCTCAGCATATAGTAACCACTCAATGAGTATTAGCTATTATGAGGTAGAGTGTTTAGCACAGTGCCCAGAGCAAAATAAGAGCTCAGTTAACAATAGACAGGACGGTGTCGTCACTGACGGTGATGTGTAGAGTTTCGTACAAATAGGGCTATAAGGGGACATCAGGAAGAAAAGGCTACTCAACAGAGATATGGAAATGAGGAAAGAGCCACAGAACAGCAACGACAACCAAAGCTCACCCCACTCAGAATGAGAACACAAGAGGTCCCAAAGCTCATGAGACACAGGCCGGGCTGGATCACCACGCTCTGCCCATCAGCCTTGGCTGTGGCAGTTCTCAAAGGCAGGCTACAGACTGAGGTCCCTAAAAGCACATCATGGAGAAGCATCTCAGACTCCCCCGACACCTGCCCTGCCTGACGTCACAGCGCTTGTCTCCCCTCAGCCTTCCTTACGCTTACCCCACAGCACCCCTCTACCGCCGCCACCATCATTTTGGCTAATTTTGCATTAGCCATGTGGACTGTCGGATGGTTTCTGCTGTATTTTGTTGCCCTTTCAAATATTTCTTAAATAGAAGATTGTACCATCTGGTGGACAATCTGCCTGTGTGCTATCTCACCTATCCCTGCATGGATTCCACTCTTATTAGGGAAGGAATGAGGGAGAGGAGAAGCTGTGTGCTAGAACGATGCCTCTGGCCGCCTGCAGCCCACTGTCGCTGTCTGCTC
>NW_007757727.1:6044-6822 GCF_000696425.1 Galeopterus variegatus | reverse complement strand
GCCCATTGAGCTGCCCTGGTGCCTGCAGCTTTTCCAGGATGGTGCTGCACGTTGCCAGCAGTCCCACAGTTCTGGGCTCCTGGCAGCAGCCCCACTGTCCTGGCTCCACTAGACATTTCCTCAGTGGGGCTTCTCTGTGCAGGCTCTGACCCCACTTTTCTGCTCCACATTGCTCTGTAGGTGACCTCCACAGTGTCTCCCTCCACAGCGGCTGCACCCCTGCAGCAGGTCTCTACCTGAGTCCACCAGCTTTTCCATACATCTTCCGAAATCTGGATGGAGGTTGCCACACCTCCACTGCTCTCAAGTTCTGCTGGCCTGCAAACTTAACACAACACTGTCATCTCCAAGGTTTCTGGCTTGTGCTCTCCAGAGCTGCTGCACGAACCACACTTGTGGCCCCCTGAGGCAGGGCTGCTCCAGCCAGTGTGGCTGGGATGCAGGGAGCAGTTTCCTGAGGGCAGTGGCACCCCAGGTCTGTCCTCCAGAGAAACTCAGTTCTCTTGGACCTCCGGCCTATGATGGGAGGGGTGCTCTTCAATCTGGCTGCCCCATCCCCTGCTCTTGAAATACTTGAATCAGCTCGGCTTACACTGGCTATTTACTCACAGTGTCAGGCAGTTCTGCAGCGTTCACCCACACAGTTCGAATAGCTGCATTTGCCCTGCCCATCAAGGAGTGGCTGCCCTGACCCTGTGCGTATCTGCGGCTATCCTGTAACTGATGCCACAGAGACAGATGCATAGTAACAGAGGCTAACTTTTCCACCTTTTCACCA
>NW_007757727.1:0-766 GCF_000696425.1 Galeopterus variegatus | reverse complement strand
TGACAGGTTCATTCCAAAGCAAGCTCAGTCCTCAGCTTCCTCAGCAGCAGCAGCAGCAGCTTACAGCAGCCTCCAGCAGCAGCAGTAGTGGCCTCCTGGAATGTTCTGGGGGCCCTGGCAGCAACAGCTTGCAGCAACAGTATCCAGCAGCAGTAATGGCCTCCCCATTAGCCCCTGGGGTGTCCTGGGGGGTGGGGGGCACTGTGGACCAGAGCCACTCATCCTTTATACTTAAGTCCAATAACCCAGGACACCTGGGTGGAGTCAGACAACCAAAGAATACCTAGGTGTACATGTGTAATTAGACAATAATCAAGGCACACCTGGGAACATGTGCATATTTACATCAAATACTCAGCAAGATTCCAAACATGCGAGGGATCCTGACCATTTTCATATATTTTTCCTACAAAAGGGATCACAAGTCAAGGAGCACAGGCAACCTCTGGAAGCTGAAAATGGTAAGAAAATGGATTCTCCCCTTAGCCTCCAGTAAAACGATGGCCCTTGACTTCAGCGCATTTTATTTAGACTTCTGACCTACAGAACTGTAAGGTAATACATTTGTATTGTGGCCATTGAGTTTGTGATCATTTGTTACAGCAGCAATAGGAAACTAATACAATGAGGTTTCATCAATATTTGATCTTGACTTTACCATCCTATTAATTTCAGTCACTAATTCAAGGTTATCCATATACTAGAAAAATGTGTATTTTTAAACAATTTGGGAATTTATGAGTAGAACAGATGGACCAGCCACTCA
>NW_007757726.1:4889-6822 GCF_000696425.1 Galeopterus variegatus | reverse complement strand
TGGGAGATTAACAGGAATTTACAGAAGAACAAAATGAATTTATGGTCCTGAGGCTCCATTGCGCACAGCATTGAATTAATTGATACAGGATTGAATATTCCTGCTTCCAACTTGCAGAATACCAGTTAAACTGTGATCCTTACTAATTTCTACTAGAATATACCTCTTACTTAATTCATCTACTTATTTATTCATTCAACATATATTTAATGAATCTGTTTAATGGAGAAGACACTATCATAGTTACTGGTGAAGTAGCCTACAAAATCTATTTTTTCCATTCCTTCATGCACCTTGCAGCCTGGTGTTGGGGAAGACAACAATTATAGATGGAAATGAAAAATTAAAGGCCTACGAGATCTTCCACTCTTTTCCATACACATTTCTGATTACACTTCTTTCCTTCCTTTAATTTTCTCTATAAATCAAGGAGGATCTTGCCTCAAGGCCTTTGTGTTTACAATGTATATGTCTGGAAAACTCTTTCACAAACATTCATGTGGTATTTTCCCTACTCAGACCTTGCTCAAATGTCACTTCCAGAGAGCGCTCTTCTTTGACTCCACCACTCCCTATTCCATTGCTCACTTTATTTTTCATCAAAGCTCCACTCATATCCACGCCCGTCTTCCAGTTTGGGAACTGGCCCAGTCTGTGCAGGAAGAAAGAATGATCCAAGCATGCAGAATTGATGATGATAACTCACAGAGTATGTGAAACCATAGGCAGGGAATATTTGTAATTATGGCTATCAAAAAAAGAAGGTAGATACAGGACTAAATACTGAATGTAATTTCTCATGTTCTTAAACACTAATACTGGATGAATAAGTAGGTTTCATGTGTCTTTTGAAGAAAATATAGACATGGACTCTGCAGAAATTACAGGTGTTCCCATACATTTTAAAGACATCTTCCCTCAGAGATACTTCAAGAAAATACTCTAATGTAAGCTTCCAGATAAGAATTGATAAAACTATTTTATTAAAATAATTTTTATTGATGAAGGGGTTGACAAATTGACCCAAGGATAAAGATTCCAGAAACAGACTGATACATATAAGAAAATTTGAAATATAACAGAATTCGCACTAACAATATAATGAGAAAGATAGGGAGTATTCAACAAAAGAAAAACTGGTGATTTTCCTTAAAAATAAAATTAAATTATTTCTGCAACATTTACAATATCAGGAAGAATAAGGACTTTAATATGAAAAAACAAAACTTATAACATTGAATAAAGAAAACTATCTTTATAATGGAAAGAATTGCTTAGAGAGCACTGCAACATATAACCACAAAAAAGAATATTAAAACATTTAAACAATACAAAAATGAATAACTTTCACGTCACTGAATGTCATGCACAAAAATAAAATACAAGCTACAAATAGGTTGAAGATATTTGCATTGCATATAACACCAAAAGATTAGTACCTTGTACAGAAATCATAAGAAGCTATTACAAATGGACGAAATAAAGATAAAATGACTCCACTGAAAAGTGGACAAAAAATATGAACATAAAACTGAAAAAGAAGAGAAATCTTAAATAAGCCTCAATGAATTTAAAAATACTTTTTACTTGTAGTGACTATCCAAACTTAAACAAGAAATAACTATCCATTTTACACCTATCGGATTGGAAGACATTTAAAGTCTGACAGTACGTCTTGTTTGCAAGGCCGTGAAGTAAAGGGAACTCACACACACTGTTGGCAGGTGTGTAAATTGGTAAAACAATTGACAATATATAGTAAACTTAAAGATGCTCATACCTTATTATACAGAAATTAGCAACCTACTTGTGAGGAGCTCTATCACTGGTACACATTCAGAATTACATAAAAAAAAATGCTTCTGGAGTTTCATATTGTCAAAAATGTAATTGTCAACCAAGTACTAAAATGGATTAGTGTATTGTGGCATAT
>NW_007757726.1:0-357 GCF_000696425.1 Galeopterus variegatus | reverse complement strand
TCATGTGGTATTTTCCCTACTCAGACCTTGCTCAAATGTCACTTCCAGAGAGCGCTCTTCTGTGACTCCACCACTCCCTATTCCATTGCTCACTTTATTTTTCATCAAAGCTCCACTCATATCCACGCCCGTCTTCCAGTTTGGGAACTGGCCCAGTCTGTGCAGGAAGAAAGAATGATCCAAGCATGCAGAATTGATGATGATAACTCACAGAGTATGTGAAACCATAGGCAGGGAATATTTGTAATCATGGCTATCAAAAAAAGGAGGTAGATACAGGACTAAATACTGAATGTAATTTCTCATGTTCTTAAACACTAATACTGGATGAATAAGTAGGTTTCATGTGTCTTTTGA
>NW_007757725.1:1023-6822 GCF_000696425.1 Galeopterus variegatus | reverse complement strand
ACAATAACTAACTACATTGTATATTGACAAAATAAAAATAAAAATAAATAAATAAATAAATGAATAAAAACATGCACAACTTAAAAAAAAAAAAAGAAATAGCATATGTGATGATGGGCTGGCAGACATAAACATAGAATAACCTGGAAAGTTCATCAGATTTATTTCAAAAGCCATAGTTAATTCCTAGTGTGTATATTAGTCACAGTGCAAGTTTGAAAAGCTGAGGAAGGTATCACAAGGGGATGAATGTGTATGTGTGTGTGTGTGTGTGTCTGTGTGTGTCTGTGTGTGTGTCTGTGTGTGTCTGTGTGTATTTATTTCCCAGACGTAATAATGTTGATAATAGTTAACATTTGTCAAATGGTTACTATGTACCAGTTGTGTGTCTGTGTGTGTCTGTGTGTGTGTCTGTGTGTGTCTGTGTGTATTTATTTCCCAGACATAATAATGTTGATAATAGTTAACATTTGTCAAATGGTTACTATGTACCAGGCTCTGGGCTTAGTAATTTACTCCTCTCAATAATATCATTGTTAGCCACATTTTGTAGATAAGAAGACTGATTAATAAACATGGTTCATTTTCTGGGGCATCAATTTTACATTTGGTTATAGAAGGAAATGTTTGCTAATTTTCCTAGGTCATTTAAAGCATGTTCGTTTTGGTGGTGGATTGCATTAATGCAATTACCTCCATTATAAAGATAGAGTATATTTCCTTGCCACTGACTTTGGGTTTGGCCATCTGACATCTTTCCTGATGAAATGTTAGCAGATAGGACACGGGCAAAGACTTGGAAACTACTTACATGATTGGGTTTACTTTCTTGCATCCCAGTTATTGTTCTGCATCCTCACTGATCTCAGAAAGAGGAGGAGAGGCATATGGATTCTGGCTGAGCCTCCCCAGTCAAGCCCAGACCATATTGGTGAATTCCTAGCTGCTCCAGATGTGTGAGGGGGCCCAGCTAAAATCAACAGAGTCACCCATCTGAGCCCACTTGACTCACAGATGGATGAGCTAGATAAATGTTTATTGCTGATGCCACTGAGATTTTGTGGTTATTATACAGCACTAGCTAAGTGATATCATATTCAGGCAAAAGAGACATATTTTGAATTAAATGCAAACTTTTCTTGACTTTCTAAGACAATATGTATGAAGAAAAGGGATGAATGGGTGAACAATGATGGTCCAACAGAGATAAAGAATGAGTGATAAGAGGTAAGTTTGAATTGCCTATTGAATCTAAGAAGTATTGTCCTGCAGGTGCCCAGATGTACTTTTAATCTAAATTTCAAAGTAGAGATATTGGCAGGATATATAGTTTTGGAAATAGTATAAAGAATATGTTGAGTTTGAGGTAACTAATGTGCAAACGAAATGCCACACAGGCAGTCAGAAATACCAGTCAGAATCTCGTAGGTATGATGTATATAAATGTATATTTGACTATGATTTTTCTATGTTTAAAACCCATCATTTGTGAGATATGATTCAATACTTTAACAAGATATAAAGTCCCCTTCACAATCTGACTCTTCCCCCGCCCACCATAGCCTCGTCTTTTGGGATTTAGCAATCACAAACCATGTGAAGTTCTTCAGACACACCAGCTGTTTCTACCTCTGTATCTTTGCTCAGGCTGCCCTTTCCTGGGATGCCTCTCACCTTCCCTTTACCCACTCTCCCACCCGCCCCACCTCTGCCAGTCCAAGACTGAGACCAGTGGCCATTTCTTCTAGAAAGCTCTTTTGTTACAATTCCTTCCTTCCCAGACTAACTTAGGGATCTCTACTGGTATACCTTTCATGTCTTTATCCAGGGATTTTCTGTTTTTTAACTGTTTGCCTGTAACTCTGTCTTCCTTCCCATACCCCAAATTCCTTGAGGGCACAGACTCAAGCACAGTGCCTTGTGTGTATTTGGTTGCTCAATATTTTTGAGTGAATAAATAAATGAATGAATGAAAAAAGGTTGGGGTAGAGTGATACGACTGAAAGTCGTGTGCTAGATAGTAATTGAAGTTTTTGTAATAAATAAGGCAACACCAAAATGGCATGGATGTGTTCAAAAGTACATGAAAACAACATTTGAAGGGGGAGCAGAGAAAGACGAACAACAAAAGAAATTGAGGAAGAAAAGGGGAAGGCGGAGAAAAAGAGACAACATGATTCCGAGAGAGAAGGCAGAAGGCAGAGGCTGCGGAGTGGTCAAGAAGAAAAGCTCCAAATGGATTTGACGATTAACTGGAGTTGGTCACAGTTACTTCAGTGAGAGTGGGGTCGCTGGCTTGATAGAGCTCAAAGGCAGTGGTGAGGAGGATTGAAGAGTGAATGCAAGGTAAAGAAATGTAGACATGAAGGAGTACAGACTGATCTTTTTAAAAGTTTGATCAAGACAAACCAAAAGAAAAGGGATAGTAACTAAAGTAAAGATAAAATTAAGATGGGATTTTTTTTAAGGTCGGAGAGGTAGGGTTGAAATGATAGAGGCTGTAGAGAGGGAAAGTATTGTAGTGAAAGTTGATAATTGATGGTTCAAAGTCTCAAAGGAGTTGGAAAAGAATGGCACTGAACCAACGATTCCTGGAGCCCAGTCGAGTGGCTTCTCAAGATTTATTATCATTCTAGCCTCAGGAGAAAAAGAAAGAAGACATGAAACGAGACTGTTACTGATGAGTTCATTCCAGAAATAGATGCATCAGCTGGTAAACTCAAAGCTGTGAGCTGGCATTTTAGACTGCATGTGGAGGCAAGCCAGAGAAGGGGTTAGACTACAAATTTGGTGTCAGATAGACTTGTGTTCAACTCTTGGCTCCACTACTTACTAAACTGTGGGACCTTCTTCAAGTTACATGAATCGTTGTCTTCTCTGAAAACAATGGGCGACACCTACCTCATGGTGCAGCTGGGAGTAATAAACATGTTACATGTGTGAATTGCTTAGCCAGAGACTGGCGCATAGTTACTATTTGATGAATGTTAGCTACTGTCATTAACCTTATTATTCCCAGGGGAAGTATAAAGTCTATACCCATGCAATTCTGTCATCAACTTTTCACACCTGTTGGTATGTTTAACATATACCCTGAGAGTTAGCTATAGCCCTTACAAGGACAGGGATGTGTTTTCTAGAACATACACTTTAACAGGACAGACTCTTGATATATTTTTTTCCCATCCTGAGTATACATAGAAAACTTCATGATCATTCCTGAGTATTTGTTCTATGGAAAGGGAGAAATTAGATGAGCACTTTGCCAAGGCCATTTTTTCACTAGCAAAGCAGCCAAAAGGGAGTCATTTCCTCCTACTCTTCAAACCTATATCTCCTTTAGGCAATTTCTCTAAAAAATAAGCTAAGGCTCTTTATGTCACCTCTATTGTACCTTTTAACTAAGGTTTGCAAAATATTTCCAGAGCCCTTGGAAGATACAATCTTCCTCTTCATATGTTAAGCACATCTACTGAATACAGAAAAACCTGATTCTCTTCCCAAAGTTAACTCAGCAAGAGCATCCAGAACTCAGTTAAGGCCCAACAAAGCAAGGGCTGGAATGTAATGCTGTGCCCTTGGAAAGCAAGCTCATTCTGCCTATATTATTAGAAAATAACTCCTAGCTGGTAAGGGAGTTTCAAGAAAGCCAGGCACCCATCCTCTTCCATCTTGAGAAAAGAGGTTGGAACAGAATCAACACTAATGCTACAAATAAAAGCTGTTATTCAATGGAAGAAAAATTGAAGGTTTGAATAACTAGTCTTACAGTCACTGCCTGTTCCTAAAAGCATGTTCATACAGGGCAGATACTGATTACAGCTACATGCTGTATTTGTGTAATCCAACAGAAATAAGTTATTGTTGACAAGGGAAAGAGAACAGATTCGAAAACAAACACCAGTGACATGCTACAACTTTTCTCTTTTTCTTGATTTAGCACACTTGTAAGCTGCCACTCTTTATAATAATTGACAAAACAGTGGGGACATTTTGCTTCTTGGAAAGTTGGATGTCGTATGTCATGATCAACATCCATCAGTGATCAGTTAAATTGTGCGATTGGGCCTGTGGTGGCATGTCTGTTTTCAGCCTAATCATTTGTTTATTTAACTGTTCTCATTAGAGATTGTCAGCCCATCAAAAAGGAGATGCTGGTTTTAAAAATGAATCTTGAGAAGAAAAGAGTAAACACAATACAGAATTTCTTGATCAATTCTGTTCAGTTCTCAGTTGATGACATTTTGAAGTGTTAACCATGATGAAGACAACAGATACTAATTTTAAAAACCAAGATACACACTATCCTTTTTTGGCTAACTTGAAAGAGTCAACCTATTAATTTTCTGATGGTTAGATTTTAGAACAGCAACAGTATTAGTCTTCTTCCCATCTATTGGACCCTTTCACAGGCTTTCAGTACTAGATTTATAAAGTAGCCATTTGCATGGGCAATACTTGGTAATTATACCTCTTGAATATTAACTATCTTGTAAACATGCCAAGCAATCACAGATATATTTATATAATGATTAACTTCCAGCTCTTTATAAGGTGTTTGAAAGAAAGAAGGCCTCCAGAAATTAATTAGCATTCCCCTACGCTTTCCTATAACATCATTTAAAATAACCTCATGCACTAATAGTGAATGTTTCTTGACCCTTCCGTGTTTAAAGTGTCAGCTCCAACACTGGGCTCACCACTTGTTCCACTCTGATTCCTTTATCTGGCCATGCACGTGCATTCAAACTTACTATAATCTGCGTACTTACTCAATGCTTATGCTTGGGTCAGAATGTGCCTTGCTACTCTTCATATCAACCTAGTCACTCAGTGGCTGGAAGATTGCAGAGGGAAAAATAGAAAGGAATATCATTATTTTGTGGGCCCATTACCCAGCAGACATTTTGCTAACCATGTAGCATCATTTAATTCATATGGAACTGTTAGGTAGATGTTATAACTTTCATTTTCAAGATGAGGAAATAGAGGCTTAAAATAGCAGAGTAACTTGCCCCAAGTCATAAACGGGCAATTTGTAGGACTGAAACTAGAATCAACTTGCATTTGACTGTCTCCAGAGTTCAGGAGCTAGATCCATTAACTAACTCAGTGCCTAAGATGATACCAGATGCTTAATAAATATTATCTTTGATGATCAATATAATACTAATAGCAGTAGTAATAATGGTAGTTTATATTAATCATCTATTTTTGCTAGGCTTACAGAAGTTAAAAAGATATCAAGATCACACAGGTAATAAATGATAGAATTGGGATTTGAACTCTTGACTATCTAACTATGAAACCCATGACTAAAATTTTTAAGCCCCGGTAGTGATGAGAAAGGCAGAATTCTTCATAAACAGACTTTATTTTTCCAAATATTGAATATTTTGGCTTTCAAGATGGCGACGGGTCTGGAACGGGCGTACCAGAAGACAGAGCCAGCCTTAGAAGTGTGCACTGTGCTGCCAGAGTAGTATTTGCATTTCCAAGAGCAACAAAATAGGTAATAAATGATAGAATTGGGATTTGAACTCTTGACTATCTAACTATGAAACCCATGACTTAAATTTTTAAGCCCCGGTAGTGATGAGAAAGGCAGAATTCTTCATAAACAGGCTTTATTTTTCCAAATATTGAATATTTTGGCTTTCAAGATGGCGACGGGTCTGGAGCGGGCGTACCAGAAGACAGAGCCAGCCTTAGAAGTGTGCACTGTGCTGCCAGAGTAGTATTTGCATTTCCAAGAGCAACAAAAAACGAATAAATCACTGATCAACTAATCTACAACGA
>NW_007757725.1:0-718 GCF_000696425.1 Galeopterus variegatus | reverse complement strand
GGTAATAAATGATAGAATTGGGATTTGAACTCTTGACTATCTAACTATGAAACCCATGACTAAAATTTTTAAGCCCCGGTAGTGATGAGAAAGGCAGAATTCTTCATAAACAGACTTTATTTTTCCAAATATTGAATATTTTGGCTTTCAAGATGGCGACGGGTCTGGAACGGGCGTACCAGAAGACAGAGCCAGCCTTAGAAGTGTGCACTGTGCTGCCAGAGTAGTATTTGCATTTCCAAGAGCAACAAAATATGAATAAATCACTGATCAACTAATCTACAACGAAAAAAAGCAACTACAGTCTCAAGGTTTTAGGGCAGATACAAAAGAAGATTCCTGAGAGCGCCCCAACTGCGCCAGGAGACCGAGCGAGCAGCCCGAGCCAACAAAGGCCAGGAAAGACGGCAGCGGTGAAGCAGAGATGGAGAGGAAGGTGCTGGACCAGCCCAGCTCTGGGAGCTCTGTGAGTGACCCCCAGCCCAGCCCCCCTTGTGGGGCAAATGCCCACCCGGCTCCCGCCTACCACACCAGGCTAGGCGCCGGCATCAGTGCTGCCTCCATTTTTCCGGTGGGGGCGGAGCTGGCCTGCTCAGATCGGGCAGGCCAGCCATCTTTGCTTGGCATGGCTCCTCACTGAGCTGTGCCACTTGTGTGCCCCCGGGGCCTGTGGACCGGCCACCAATCCCACTCCACCCACGGATCTCTGGTGGGGCTG
>NW_007757724.1:5911-6823 GCF_000696425.1 Galeopterus variegatus | reverse complement strand
AGAATCTAGAGAAAGAAAAGAAACTCCCATAGGTAGTAGACAAGAGAGAAATTTGTGAATAAGTCAAGAAAAGAAAAAAAAGGAAAATCAGGACAACGTAGTGTATAATCCAAGAGAGGAAAGAATTTCAAGATTAGCAGAAAAGTGGTATAGTCGGCACTTCTTAGCTATTAAAATATTCACTTTTTGTAGAGTCTGAGTGTTTCTACCCTGCTTTAAAACTAATTGTTTTTAATATATTCCATTTTAGTCATGATGTGTATTTGTTAGGTTATAAACACTCAGAAAAAGAGTGTAATGTACATATTATGACTTTATTTTCTCTTTTTAAATAGCCAGATTATCTTGGTATTTATGAGTGTAGTCTATATTCACTATCTCTAATGTCTATGCATACTTATTTATACTGGCTATTTTATTGCTTGAACAAAATCCCTTTTAATGGAATTTTATGCTCCCAACTGCTATAGACAGACAACCCCCTCCCCGTCTCTGCATGCCTTCCCTCCCTAGCACACACGATGTTGTTTCTGATTGTTAGGAACTGAGGCTAGGCCTTTTGGGAAGATTATGATTTCATAGTCAAAAAGGTTCATTATACCCCTACTATGTAAGGAACTATAATTAGATATGGTGGGGGAATACAGAGATGAGTAACATTTGAAATTTGTCTTTAAAAGGTGTGTAGTCTGGGGCCGGCCTGTGGCTCACTTGGGAGAATGTGGTGCTGATAACATTAAGGCCATGGGTTCGGATCCCTATATAGGGATGGCCGGTTAGCTCACTTTGGGAGAGTGTGATGCTGACAACACCAAGTCAAGGGTAAAGATTCCCTTACTGGTCATCTTAATAAAAAAAAAAAAGTGTATAGTCTGGAAGAGAGATAAGACATGGACATAAAAAGCTATAATG
>NW_007757724.1:1386-5112 GCF_000696425.1 Galeopterus variegatus | reverse complement strand
AAAAAAAAAAAAGTGTATAGTCTGGAAGAGAGATAAGACATGGACATAAAAAGCTATAATGTGGGAAAACTATAAGTCCTGAAGGAGATATAAAGTGACATGGAAGAATAGGTTTTTATATTCTATAGTGCACTGTTATTTGTCAGCAGCTTAGAAATAATAACAGGAAACTATTACCTTTACTCATTTCTCTTTTCCCTGAATTTTACTTAATACCTAATTATGTGGTTATTAAATTATTGTGTGTGTTGTTAGTCTTGTGAACTAGATTGTAAGCTCTTTTGAGAGTAAGTACTGTGTCTTACTTTTTTTTCCTTGTCTTACTACAGGACATGTCATAGGCACTAAAAAGAACTTCAAGATTTATATTACTGAATACGTGTATTTGCCCCTTTGTTTGGAATGCTTTTAATTGTTTAACACTAACTAAAGTTCTACATTCTCTCTTAGGTATTTTCGCACCTCTTTCAAAGATAAGTAAAGCAAAAGATCGAAGGAAGAATATAGTACACACTCCTTCTACAAAAGCTGTACCTCTCATTAGGTCCCAGAAAGTTGACGTAGTTCATGTAACATCAAAAGTAAATACTGGTAGGTCAAATCAGAAAGTTAACTATTTTCTTCAGCATATTTATTTTATTTATGGTATTCCTAATATTTAGATTGCTTCACTCTTTTTCGTTAGCCAACTATGAAACCTGAATTTAATAAAACCTGTATTTTCTGTGTTTTTAAACCTCAATCATAATGATTTCAGTTCCTAAGAAGAGTATTTCAGATTTGTCCCTTCCTTTTCTTTCCTAGTTATTTCCATGTCTTTTTCACTCTATAATGATTTCAGTTCCTAAGAAGAGTATTTCAGATTTGTCCCTTCCTTTTCTTTCCTAGTTCCATGTCTTTTTCACTCCCTTTTCTTTCCTAGGTATTTCCATGTCTTTTTCACTCTGTAATCTAACCTCACAGGCCAGATTATATACCTCCCATAAATCTTTATGAAACACACCTAGATTTATGTTTCTCACCTTTTCAAGGATGTTTAGTGACTTCTTTTTTCTCAGAAAAAGTCTTGACTCTCAAAACAGCAGTCAGCGTCCTCTTTATTTAACATCGTCTCTTCCTCCTGCCTTGTGTGGTTTGTGATCCCTCTTCCCTGTCTTTTGCATACATTGTTCTCACTCCTCCCTTCATACTTGGCTCATGCTGTTTCTTTGGGTGCGGTACTCTGACTTGTGCCTTTAGAGGTCTTATGTGTTCGGTCCCTCCTTATTCAGGTTCTGTTTTTCCATGAAAACTTCCCCAGTGACTCCAGCTCGCTTTAATCTCTTCATTCTCTAACTTTGTACATTTTATCCATATCACCCAATTGTTATTTGTTGTCTTGGGTTTTGTCCTCTGGTTGCTTTTTTGTGCAAATCTTTTACTCTCTGGGCAAAATGTTACACTTTAAATTGACTGTGAGAGTATTTTGTAATTTTGTCTTCACTGTAGCACATAGCACAAAAGAGGTGCCCTGTAGAATACTTCCTAACTCATCAGTAGCTGAAGCCGAAAGGCTTTCTGCAATGATGAGAGAGCATTGTGTACAAGAATTGGGTGACCTTTCTATTTTGTTCCATTGGCTCTTTGAATATCCCTGTGTCAATACTGCATTTCATAATTACTCTAGTTATTGAAAAATAAATCTTGATGACCAGTAGAGGAACACCTCCTACCTTATTCTTAAAGATTGTCTTTCCTATTTTGGGCCCATATAAATCACACTTTCATATAAATTCTAGAATAAGCTGTTAAGTTTCTTTAAAACAATCTGTTGAGGTTTTAATTGATATTGCATTTAAACCTTAAATCAGTTTGTAAAGAACTGACATCTTTTTAATAGTCTTTTAATTATGAGCTTGAAATTATGTCCTTGAAATATCTTTCTGTTTAATTAGATCTTTTAAAAATATCTCAATACCGGGCCGGCCCGGTGGCACACTGCTACAGCGTGCCGCTTGGGAGCGTGGCGGCGCTCCTGCCTAGGGTTCGGATCCCACATACAGACCGGCTGCTCACTGGCTGAGCGAGGTGCGGGCGCAACACCGAGGGTTGCGATCCCGTTGCCTGTCCCGGTCCGGTACGGGCGCCAACACTGAGGGTTGCGATCCGTTGCCGGTCACGAAAAAAAAAGACAAAAAGGAAAAAAAAAAAATCTCAATAAGATTGTCTAATTTTTTCTATAGATATTTTATTCCTGTGTTGTTAGATCTATGTCTAGTTATTTCATACTTTTTGATGCTTTTAATCTGAAACCCAGAAGTACACAACAGGTATAGACAGAAGGCTCTAAGAGAGGCCTTTTATTTCTGGTCTGAGGAGCAGGCAAAGGGTCTTACTAGACAGAACGTGGAGGAAATTCTCTGTTTTCTTCCTTGCTTGCCTTTTTTTTTTTTGGTTTCTCTCATCCCAGTCCGCAGGCAATCCTGCATGGTACAGTGACAGCAGTGAATGGTCAGGTACCTCAACCCCAAAAGAAGGGGAACCCTTGTCTCTGACCAGAGAAACTGTGATCCCAAGGACATGGATGGAATCTCCATGTTTTTCTTCTGTTTTCTTGCCACTTGGTTCCAGAGGCAGAGTCAGTTTTGGAGATTGTATGACAGAGCAGGGAAACTAAAAGCTAGGCATCCTATTCAGAATACCAGAAAGGGTTACCCTGGAGCAGAAGAGTGTCAGGGAGATCATGGAGAGGAGGGGCCTTAAGAAGGTGACCTCAAAATGTTGGATATGAACTCCTAGGTTTACTCCCAAGTCACATATGCATGATGGATGGATCTGACCAAAGGCTTTGGTCTCCTGGATAGACCACTGCTCAGGTCCTGGGCTGACTACTGGGTAGCACAACATATGAGACAGATCAGAATATTACTGCATAAGTTTTGGAAACTGAGCTGAAATTGGAACCGCTGTGCATAGAAGGTGTGTGGGAACTTCCAGCCTGAACCTACCTGGGTCAACTGCCTGCTAAAACAAAACAAAACAAAGCATTAATATTCTCCATAGGCTTTAAACAGGACCTGGTATCCCATAACATAATACTCCAAATATACAGGATATAATCCAGAGTTACTCAAAATATGAAAAACATGGAAAATCTTTACATCTTGCAAGAAAAAAGAACCAAAGAATGCCAAGCCTGAGATGACACAGGTGTTGCAGTGAACATGTAAAGACTTTACAGAATATAACAATGCTCCAGGGCTTAAGGGTAATAAGCACTCTTGAAACAAATGGAAAGAAAGTTTCATCAGAGAAATAGAAGACATAGAAGGGACCAAATGACGTGCACACATGTGTACACACACACACAGATGAGTACAAGTAAAACAGTAAACTGAGTAAGATGGTGGATTGCATCAATGGCAGTGCAGTGGTTGGGATGTTATACTATAGTTTTGTAAATGTTACCTTTGGGGGAAACTGGGCAAAGTGTACAAGGGATCTCCTTGTATTATATGTTACAACTTCATATGAATCTCTAGTTATCTCAATAAAAATTCAAGTAAAAATAACCAAATTGGATATTTTAGAACTGAAAAATAAATTCAGTCTTCAGGTCTCTCTCTCTCTCTCTCTCTCTCTCTCACACTCACTCACTCACATGCACGCACGCACGCACGCACACGCACTCTGTTTTACCCAGCCCCTCCATTGAGTTTCTGCTGTTCTGATTCAGACTCTCATACC
>NW_007757724.1:0-827 GCF_000696425.1 Galeopterus variegatus | reverse complement strand
CACTCTGTTTTACCCAGCCCCTCCATTGAGTTTCTGCTGTTCTGATTCAGACTCTCATACCTGGATTATTGTAATAACTTGTGCCCAGCCCCTGCATCCAGCCTCTCCTCTTCTTGTTTCTGTCTAGTCTTTGCTGTCAGAGGCATGTTATTTGAACAGAACTCTGCTCATGCCAGTCCTCCATTTCAGAGCCCGAAAAGCACTGCAAATGCGCAGAGGCTCATTCTTTACAGGAGAATTCCAGTTCCTTAGCTGGCCACTGGCCCCCTCTGAGGTTTTACTGTTTATCCCATGTCCCAAAGGTGCTCTATTCCACCCACACTACTCACCATTCTCTGTATCCTTCTTCAAGATTTTCTTTTTGTCTGTCCAGAATTCCCTCAGTTCTTCCTGCCCGTATCTCCCATGTTCTGTGGAAGAAATCTGACCTGTCCCTCAAGACTTGTTTCCGAATGTGATCTTCTTGATGAGGCGTTAATTTACCGTTGTAGCCGCGGTTATTGCCTCCTGCTCCTGTGCTCGTGCTTTTATAAAAACTGTCCTCAAACTTTAGGTATTCATGTTCATGTCTTTTCACCATACGAAATGGAAAAGCCCTCCTTTAGGGCCAGGGCAGTGTCTTGTTCATGTTTGTGATGCTCGGAGTGCCAAGCACAGTTATTTACCCAAAGTGCTTCATAAGTGAGTAGAATTGCAGTGGATGCCTGGCAGGATTTAAAATTGGGTGTAGTCCATTAGATTTATTATTTAAATAGCTTGGCTCTGTACAATTGAAACAGAAGTCTTAATAAGGCAGACTATTACTCAAGAGCTTTTTTTTTCCCCCC
>NW_007757723.1:0-6823 GCF_000696425.1 Galeopterus variegatus | reverse complement strand
AACATCCCCAGATATTCCTGTTCACAGTGGAGGGAAGATTCGAGAACAAACACTGATCCCAGCCTCAACCTATTCTCCAGGAGAGAGCCCCCACTCTCAAGATCACAGCAAGCTGCACTCTGAAATGTGTGTTTATGCCTCCCCCTGTTGGTGGCCATTGTCACTGCATGCCCCAAGACCCCTGCCACAGAATGGGTGAGCCAGACTTCCTACACCAGCTCATTTCCCCTGAGATGGGCTGGTGGACTAGCTCCTGGGGCCCCCAGGGCTCCTCATTGCAGAGGCCCCAATTAGCCTCTTTGTAGACAGCTGAAAATAGGGAATATCTCTAAAGAATGATAGCAGTTAATATTTACTTGCTTAATATTTGCTTACTTTATTAAATCTACTAATTTATTTGCTTTGCTTTAATTAATTTATTTGCTTAATATTTATTTGCAGGTGTCAAGTCCCATGCCAAGCATTTTACCTGCTCTACCTCCCTTAACTCTCTCAATAACCCCGTGAGGTAATTTTTATTATTCTACAGATGTTATAGACAAGGACCCCACAGCTCAGGCCTGCAAAGTTCATACACATGGTAACTGGCAGAGCCTGTGTTTGAACCCAGGTAAGCCCAACTCCAGGGCCTGTGTTCCATTGCAGTTGTGGGTCTCTAATTTTAGGGGGCATGAGAGTCAACAGGGATCCATGTTAAAACTCAGGTTCCAAGGCCCCATAGAGCCTGGATTCAGTGGGTCTTGAATAAAGCCCAGGAATCTGAATTTTAACAAGCACATGGCTGAATTCTGATGTAGCTAGTCCATGGACGCTACCTCAAGATATGCTGCAGGGCACCAGGCTGCCTCATTATCCGAGGGCTCAAATACAAACCAAGGTGGTCATTTTAATTTATAGTTGTTACAGACAGGAAATCAACTCTGGTCTGTAAAGGTCCTTCTGTGTCAAAAGAGGACCATGGCTGAATTCCACTTTCAGCCTTGAGTATATCCATAAAATCTACCCAGACTGTGATGGAGCTTTGACCCCAGGGTCCTGAAACCCAGCTCAGTGCTGCTCTCAGTGCATGAGAGGGGAGAGACTGGGCAAGCGATGGAGAGCTGTGGGTGGTAGGCTGCCCTGACAATTGGGTGGGCTTAGAAAATTCACTTTTTCTCCTGGTCTTGGTTTATCCATCTAAGCAATGAGAAGATTTGAGTTTTTCTTTAAATTCTGAAAATTCTATGTACTCGTACTTCAAACCTTTGTATTTCTTTTGGCTTCCTGAGAGATCTCACAGCAATCAAACCTAGCTGTCCAGTGTCTCAGTTTCTGCTTTCTGATAGGTCCAGATGCTAAGTTAATTAGGGCTTTGCTGTAATGCTCTTTAATACCTTCTCTAGGTAGCCAAGGCATCTTAGCAGGGCCTACTCCAAGTTTTAAGTGTCACATTATTTCAGGACCCAGGGCAAACTCATGGGATTAGATGGATGATCCGGAATTAACTGGATGGTCAGGATTAGATGAATAGTCAGGGATTAGCTGGATGGTCAGGAATTCCTTGACATCCCACTGATCATACTACCACTGCGTATGGTTGGTTCTGAGTAAAACCTTGATTATGAAGCAGTCCTGTCTTGCTGGCTCTGAGTGATGCAGATCAATAAATCAGGACATATAGGACCTGGGCTTTATCCCCGGAACTACTGCTGTGGTGCTGGGTGAAAACCTGCCAGTTTGGGGCCTCTCCTTCTCGCTCTGCAAATGAGGTATTAGGCTTTGTTTTACAGGATCCCTTCCCGGATTCTGAGATTTATTATAGATGAGCCAGCTCTACGCAGGCCGTGTGTCAGAAGGCCTAATCCCTAGTCAAACATCTTAGAATTCTATCCTGTTGCGGATTTAGTGCTCAAGCCCCATCCCAGCTCCAGGGCCACCAAAACTTGAAATTGAAAGAGAAAACAAACACTGAGAAAGGCAAAGAAGTTAAGTGAAGACTCAGCCCAGGCCTCAAAGAGTATCATTATTGTCAAGATCTTCCCCTGCCCTAAAGGCCACCTGGGGCCCCCAGAGATGTCCCAAAAGCTTGTGGGGACGCCCCAGGGGCCACTCTAATTGTCAACAAGGCTTCCCACCATCCACGAGGCGATGTGTCCCTAAGGGGCTGGGGGTTGGGCATAATAACTTGGTTGCTAACATGATTCACCCCACAAGGAGGTGCTGTATTTCTTATATATGGTTGTGAGGATAAATGAGACTTCATAGATAACACTTGGTATAGACGAAGTTCCATTAATGACAGTTGTTATGGTAGTTTTTTATTATTTTTACTAGTTAACCTCTATAAGGACATCTGTAAAATGGGTATAATGTTACCAGTGCTGGAAGATTAAATGAAGAATGGAGATACAAGGCTATCTCCCTTGGAGGCTTGATGACTGCATTTCTGCGTGGGGCAGCACTCAGACCCATGGAGAGGGCAGGCAGGATGGAAGGAAAACCCGGAGTGGAGACATGTCAGAGACCCCAGCTCACCTCCACAGGAGCACCCTTCATCTTCCCCAGGGATGGCAGCCTGGGGCAGTGGAGAAGGATCTCTAGTTAGCCAGGGCCCATTGCCAAACCTAACTCAGCCAGACTTGCAGGCCGTGGATCTTGGTCAAGTCACTCAACCTCTCTGAGCCTCAAGGGGATTAAAACAGGGTGCAGGGCAGAGATCCCACTCAAGGAATTCAATGCCCAAGAGGTAAAAGAAGCAGAAATTTTAGGAAGGGCTTTAGATAGCCACAGGCGATGCGATTTGGGGTTCGTGGCAATTTAACTTAGATCTCCAGGGCTCCCCCAACATATGTCTAAATTAAACAAGGTGATGAAGTGGATTAAGTAACTTATCGATGCCTAGTAATAGTAGGTGCTCATACAGTGTTCACCAACTTACGAAGGGAGAAATTCACTCAATAATGAAAGCAGAGGTCGGCCTCAAGTGGCCTTTGCCATAAGCCCTGGACTTCTGAACTTCATATATGTTATGCCAAGGTTAGGCCTGGCAAATACGAGGCCTAGACAATTTCTGGTTTTCCCTAAATAACAGAGGGGCCCCAGCACTGCCCCCCTTCCCTGGTTTCCCACCTGTCTTTCCATTACTGTCCCTGACAAAAGGTCAGCCCAGTTAGGAGCATCTACACCCAGACATCTAGTTTCACTGACTGCAGACTACGCTGAGCTGTACTGTCACATGAGTAAAATTAGTCATAATTTTGGTGAAAGTGAACAATTAAAGGAAAAAAAAACACATTTTCTGTCTGTTATCTTCTATCAGAAATTCTTCCCTTTCTGATCTTAGAGACCAAGCTGAAATTTGGAATTGAAAAGGATGGTTGAGGTCACGTACCCTAGAACCTGCCAGGTGTATTCAGCTGAAAACTAGTCTTAATGGAAAAAAAGGGTCTGAGGTCAATTAAGCTTGGAAAATACCGCACATCTATCCTCTCCTGCTCTCTGACATTCGTTGTGCAGCCAGGCATTTTAAAGGCTTCAAGGAGTCCTGCATAAAGGAACCTGTTCAATTCTGTCTAACCCAGAGTTTCCCAAACTTATTTAACTTCAGAAGCTTCCTCTCAATGCACTCCCCCTACCCCCCATAACACGTGTTAGCATTAACATTTCTTTTATCTAGTCCACTTTACTCATTTCCAGTACATCCCTGGCTCCTGAAGTCATCTGAATGTGCAGCCATTACCTAGTCTAGAAACCCAGAAAGACAGTGTGCCCTACCCAAGGCCAGACAGCTAATTATTCCTAATAGTAATAAAGCCAATACTTGTACAGCGATAGAACTGATATCTGCATAGCGCTTCAGAATTTTCTATAAAGTTATATTCTTTCACAGCATGTTATTTTATCAGAATGTAATAGCAGTCGTTAACGTCATTGAAGGCATACTCTGCATCAGGGCTTTTACAGGCATTAATTAGCTCAGTCATGCTTCCCGGTAGACCCTGAGGTATATACTTATATTGCTCATTATAAAGGTGAAGACACTGGGGCTCAGAGAACCTGATTAAAGTGTCCAAGATTACACAGCTGGCAAGTAGCAGAACCAAGATTTGAACCTGGGAAGTTTGACTCCAAAGCTCACACTCCCAGCCACCCCCAGCCCAATGAGAGAGCTTGTTTTCCTAAATGCAGGAAGCAGATGTCTGCAGAGCTGATAACCTGGGAATCTCAGGATTTTTTTTAAGCTTGTGATTAGTTATCAGATTTCTCAGGAAGCACATCCTTGCTCTTTTTTTCCACGCATGGGGAAATAACCAAAGGAGGCCAAAAGACCAAGAAAATGGAAGCTATTTTACCACTGATTCTGAGCAAAGCAATGAAAAACAGCTTCAACAAAGAGCTAATTAGGAAGTCATAACTTGGAAAACCACCAAATGCAATTTTGTTGAAGATTAAATTTAATAAAAGCACAGCTTCTGGTTCCTGCAGTTAGAGCAGAGTAGGCACGTGAAGGGAATGGCTAACGGAGAGTCTGTTGGAGAAGTCACGATTTCAGGTACAACAGGCAGGGCTCAAGGGCTACTGTCCATCTGCCCTCCAAAAAGCAGAAGGGTCCAGGGTACAGCGTAGTTTACTGAGAAGGGGCTCTGGACCCTCACCAGAGGAGACAGTACAAAAACCAGACTGACTCTGGGATAGGGAGAGGGCCAGAAGCTTCTGAAGAAAGCAGCTTCCCGTCTCCAGACTCCTTTCAAGTAACAAGGTTCTTGGGAGTTCCTTAGTGAACAGATGAGAATGGCTTATAATTAACATTCACATCAATGGCCACTTCTCGAAGGCGTGGAAATGGCTGTTGCTTATGAATTAAGCACTGTGGCCCTCCTTCTGTCCACCCTTAGCCCCCCTAGTTTCATTGCTAGTGCCAAGGGAGATAAGCATGAATCCAGATTCTACAAGCAGGAGACAAATTCTAAACGAAAGAGGTTCAAATTAAAATCTCCAAAGAATTTGTGCTGCCATTCTGCTTTTTAGGTTACAAGATGTTTCCTTGGACATTTTCTTATTTAATCTGCACAATAATTCTATGTGATAGCTGTCTTTATTATATCCACCTGACATCACATGAGGAAAACAAGACTCAGGGAGGTTAAAAGACTGGGCCAAGGGCACACAGCTTATAATGATGGTACCATAAGTGAATAGGCTTTGGATTCAGGAAGACCTAGGTTTAAATACCAGCTCTGTCCTTACCAGCTGTGTGATCTTAGGGAAATAACTCTAGCTGAGAAGACCGAGGCTACCATTTATGAGAACTTCCTACATGCCAAGCCCTGCTCTAAGTACCTGTTGTAGATTGTTTGCAACCTGGCCACTAATAATTCCTCCCATCCCTGTATGTGCAAGTCACTATTCCCATGAAGAGGTAGAGTCTATTTCTTTTCTCCTTGAATCTGGGCTGGTTTTGTAACTTGCTGTGATTTCTGGAATGTAGTAGAAGTTAATGCTGTACCAGCTCCCAGCCTCGGCATTAAGAGGCTGGTAACTTCTACTTTTGCTCTCTTGGAGTCTTGAGCCACCTTGTAAAAACATTCTGACTACCCTGCTGGAGACAGAGGCCCAGCCAACTCCTAGCTGAGGTGCCATGCATTTGAGGAAGCACCCTTGGATCATCCAACCCTCTTTGAACTGCCCAGTCAACATCACATGGGGAAGAGTTGCCGTACCACTGAGCCCTGCCCTACTTGCAGAATCACGAGCAAATAAATAGTTGATCCGATCATCACAGCTTGGGCACAGATGGTGATGGTCAGCTTTGTGCCGTACGAATATGCATAATGAATAAAAAAAAGTAGTTGTTGTTTTGGGGTGGTTTGTTCTGTAGCAGTAGATAACTAAAAGAGTGCCTAATTTGTATTAACTCATTTAGTCCTCATAGCAAGCCCATGGAGAAACTGAGGCATAGAAAACTTTTTTTTTCATAGCAGCATTATTTATTTATTTATTACAAATATTCATGAGATACAAAGTTGATTGTCCCCCCTCCTGCCCATGATGTGAAGGCCAGATTCATACTGGGGGTATACCATTTCCAGAAATTACTTTTGTACCCTTTGTCCCCTCCCAATTATCCCCCAACCTCCCTCCCCCTTCCCCTCTCCCCCCTACTCCAATTTGTAGCCCTAGGAATGTTCCCTCCTTCTGTTGGATCATGGCACTACTGTGGTCTTTCTTTTCTGCCTTCCCTTCTCTCTTAGCTCCCACATATGAGTGAGCACATGCAGTATTTATCCCTCTGTGCTTTGCTCATTTCATTCAACATAAATTTCTCCAGGTTCATCCATGTTGTTGCAATTGGGAGTACTTCATTTTTTTTTATGGCAGAGTAGTATTGCATAGTGTATATATACCACAGTATCCTTATCAAATCATCTGTTGATGGACATTTAGGTTGGTTCCCTATCTTGGCTATTGTAAACAGAGCTGCAGTAAACATGGGAGTGCCGGTATCTCTTCGACACGATGATTTCCACTCCTCTGGATATATACCCAGAAGAGGGATTGCTGGATCATATGGAAGATTTATCTGTAATTGTTTGAGAAAAATCCAAATTGTTTTCCAAAGAGGTTGTACTAATTTACAGTCCCACCAACAGTACAGTAGTGTTCCCTTCTCTCCACACCCTCACCAGTATTTGTTATTCACCATCATTTTTATTATAGCCCGTCTAACTGGAGTGAGGTGGTATCTCAATGTGATTTTAATTTGCATTTCCCTGATCACTAGTGATGTTGAGCATTTTTTCATGCATCTGTTGGCCATTTGTATGTCTTCCTTTGAAAAATGTCT
>NW_007757722.1:5936-6823 GCF_000696425.1 Galeopterus variegatus | reverse complement strand
CACAGGAAAGAGCTGGCAGTCTGTGGTTTTCTTGCTAACACAGGAACAGGCTTGTGACCATGGAGCTATAGAGTGTAGAAATGCATTTAGCTGTTTTTACAACTGCGACAAAGATGGAGTCAGTCATGTTAACTTGCAACAGCATGAGAAAAAAAAAAAATAGATCAAAAACTAACTCCAGTGGTTGAGGAGACATTACCTTTTTATGAAACTTGACTGTCACAGCCGAACCATTGATAAAACTGGCCCAAGGAATTATATGGTTAGGTATCACAAGGATGAAACTTAGAAGCTGAGAAGCAATTTAGTAGCCTTTAGGATTTCTGCTGGCATATTAAATGCTCCAAATGGTTGGATACTTGTGATATTCCTGTCTATACTAAATCCAACTTTTGAATATTACCCAGAAAGGCCACCCAATGTAACTATAACAGCCCCAGAGAAGTAAAACTTTGGTCCCTTTACCCTAATCCTCCGACTCTGTCCTCATAACATTGAAAGGGAAAGGGAAATCCAGAAGAAAAAGGAAGAGTCAAAGCATTAGACTTTGCTCCCTTTTGCCCCACCCATCCCCAAACTAAGTGCGTGCCTGCGATAGGGCTGGGGACAAAGCTTCACATTACTTATGAGATGAAAGTTATGATTTGGACTTGCCTTGCCTTTTTTTTAGTTCTTAAAGTGATCTTAATTAATGAAACAAGGCCATTTTAATATCTGAAATGGTCAGAAAGCTATGGTATGGTAGCGGTATGGCATAACACTACTAAAGATATTCCTTATTTGTTTATGTTACTAGTCTATGTGGCCACCTACTATGCCTGTTGTTTTGTTGTATGTTCCTTTTTAAATAAGAATTATTTAGGAGGAAGACCTTACTGAGTTGGGAG
>NW_007757722.1:0-785 GCF_000696425.1 Galeopterus variegatus | reverse complement strand
TTTATCTTTTCACCCCAATCAGAGGTAAACACCATAAGGAGAGGGATCTGTGCCTTTTCGTGTTCGCTAATGTAACCCAAGCTCCCGGAACAATGCAATGTACACAGCAGACTTCTGGAAAGATTTGTGACATAATGAGCAAATAACATATTTATTGCATGATTATTTAGTTGGTGATTTTGACTCCCACAAGAGAGTAAGTTTAAAGGCCTTGTCAATTTTATTCACTATGGTAGGATAGGTAAAAGCACTCAAAATAATCTTAAATGAATATATAAATTAATAGATTTATTTTCTTAATATTTGACCCTTTTTCTATATATTGACTAAAGAGATTTAGAGTAGTCTGATACTCACAAGGACAAAAGCATTTTCCTCTCATGCCTTAATTTTGAGAAGCGAAGCCTTCCCATTGCATAGACTTGTGGTCTCCAGAGAGTTCTGTTACTCACAGCCTTTCTCATTTCAGGAAGAGAACAGAGAGCCTGTTACATATCAGACCCATTTCCAGTATCTCTTGTCACATTTATTTTCTGTTTCCTAATGCCAAAATCTATAACCATGTAATAAACCATCACAATAGGCTATGTTATTTGCACTTTTTCTTTAGAAACTTTGAAAATGATTTTAGAGTGTTTCAGACAACACTTCTAATAAGTTAAGATACTGATATTTATAATGAAAATCCCTATGTTCAAAATCTTCCCTTCAAACAAATATAACAGATTTAATTTCAATGAGTGAGTAAATTAATTTTTGAGAATGATCGAGGCTTCTTGGGAAGT
>NW_007757721.1:6112-6823 GCF_000696425.1 Galeopterus variegatus | reverse complement strand
GGTGTACCTGGCTTGCAGCGCCCTTGGGAGTGTAGGAATGTAATGACCGATCCTGTGACAGAGCCGTAGCCATTTCCGAGGTTGGCTCTAGAGAGCTGACAATAGGCTTAACGTTGTGCTTCGATATTTAGCCCGTTTAAAATTTACATCCATCCTCACTTTTTTTTTTTTTTTCTGGCAGAGGTAGAATCACCTTCGGAAGCACTCGTATTTCCTGTAATTGTTGTCATTGGCTTATTTCATAATTCAATGATCTAGGAATGCTCTTTGACACACAAAGGTGAGGTGAGACGACAAAGGCCCTTTACATTCTGCTCTGCACTCCATAAATGATCAGAGAGTAATCAGGTGTGTCAGAGGCTGGGAGGTTGAGGAAGACAGGTTGATATTATGCACCTGCTTGCTATAAAACTTTACTTTTCTTACCCTGACCTTTCCAATTAATGAAATGTAATATGAATAGTAACGAAATCAGACCCGAGAGCCTTGATGTGTACGTTTTTTGTAGAAACATATTTCTGTGGTAAGATAAAGACAGTTTTGGATAAAGAGATTTTTCCACTCCATTGTTATTTTCTGTACGGCTTTTACCAAGTACAAATCAAGCCAATATTAGAGTCCATTTATCCAGCCCTTTTGGTTCCCTTCCAGCCATCAGGAATTTTAGCATGGACATTGACCAAAACTCCCCAGCCTTGTATAGAAGAGGTA
>NW_007757721.1:0-622 GCF_000696425.1 Galeopterus variegatus | reverse complement strand
AAAAAGGACATTTCTAGAAAAATAGACATATCGTATTTTTTAGAGGTACAGTGTTAATAAATAGAACACTGCTTTTCCTAGAAAGTTTAAAGTATATCCATTATTTCTTACTCCATATGCGTTGTGAATAAGGTCTTTCCACAGTCATGTTATATTCGTTATGTTCTTATGTTTATTATATATCCATAATTTTTAAGTGTGCCTGACTGATTCATCAGTAACTTCTAATTCTTCAGTTTTCTAATACTTTTGTTGCCAATGTAAGTATTCTTGCTTTGTTTCCTTTCTTTTTACTTTCAGGTTGTCTGTTAAGTCAAGCATACACAAAAGTTTTGAGATATCACCAGTTCATTTCGATTATTCTCTGTGGCCTGTGACATAAGGGAGTTAGGTAGTAAATACGTGGGCTTTGTAAGTTTCCTTCTCTTCCTAACCAAAGTTTCTAACAAAATCTTTATCAGAACCGTTCCTATAGCCACCAGGTTTAGATCATTGCCTTTAATTCCAAGCTGAAGGATTGTCTCAAAAACTTTGAGGGCAGCATGTATTTGGATTGGCGTATGGATTCGTTGAGCCTAAAAATGATAAGGGAATCCAGAAAAAAGTGTCCTTCCTCTTAAGA
>NW_007757720.1:5875-6823 GCF_000696425.1 Galeopterus variegatus | reverse complement strand
AATTGTGGCATAATCCTGCCAATGACGCCGATTTGTCCAGCTAGGCTGCAGCTAATGTCTCGAATCCTGCTCACAGTGCCAATTGTCTAGCTCTTAATCCTGTTCACGATGCCAACTGTAAAGCTAGGAAATCATGCTAGTTGCCAGTAATCCTGTACCGATTGGGCCAATTGCTGAGCTAGGGCTGGGTCTGGAGCTCACAGACCCCTCAAGACTGTTCACAGACTGGGCCACAAAATCTTCACACGCCAGGCTGGTCCCCCTCTCACACACCAGGCTGGGTCACCAGACCCCTCACACACAGGTCTATGAGCTAGGTAACTGGCCAAAATGTCCCTGGAGCCATAGGTTGGGAAGCATGGCTGCGTGGGGCAGACACCCGAGACCGATACCCACCTGCCTGTTTCACTCAAACTCTCTCTCTCTCTCTCTTTCTGAAGAACACAAGAATAGCAACAAAACTAAAAAAGATATATTGGCGTGCATGTGCACTAACTCCACACACACACACACAATTTGCTTACAAAGGATGCTGAACCACACCAAACTGGACCTGAGGCAAGGGCCCTGACCAAACTATTTCCCCAACAGGCAGCCTCCAACAATTCCTCTCATCCAGAAATGGAGACTATTTCCCTTCCCTGGAATAAGGACTTGATATTGTTTCAGTTCTGGGCCTAGCTTTTAAGAGACCTGGCAGCTTTGGCTTTTGCTCTGTTGAAAAGCCCCCAGCATGTAAAGAAATCCATGCTTTTCTGCTGAAAAGATGACTTTGAGAAAGGTCCCAGAGCCCAGAGGAAGAGAGGCTATTTTGTTGTTTCAAGCCCAAGTGAGCTCCAGGAAAATGCAGACACTGAACTGTGATGATGCCACATATAGAAGAGGAATCGACTAGCAGAGCCAGCCAACCCAGATAACTGAAAAAATTGTTTTGGTTTTAAGCCATTA
>NW_007757720.1:2054-3206 GCF_000696425.1 Galeopterus variegatus | reverse complement strand
GTAGTAGCACTTCCCAGAAAATGAAATCTCTATTTTTCAGGGATTTCTGTCCATGCTGAAGTTGTGAGCAGAGGCTGGGAAGGTGAAGTGCCTCCTCCTCACTAGTGGGGTTTCCCCTCATTGGCAAGAAGAAAAAATTCTGGGCCAAGGCGATGTCTTTTTTATTCTGTGTGATGTTAACCACAGCCCCTTGACAGAACATCTTGGGAAGTTTACCATCACTTGTGATTCTTTTCCTCTAAGAAGATCAGGTTCTTAACATTGACTTTAACCCTTCTATTTCACTTAATTTGGAATTGCTAGACAAACTGCCCTGGGCTTCAAAGTGCTGAGAGCAGACAACTCAGGATTTGAGTAGGTGCATTTCTCTGGGGATTCTCTTGTCCTATTAGGCTGTGTCTGAGGTTCCCAGAAATTGCCTAATCACTTTGAGATCAAGTGATCACACTTGTTAGTCTTAGCTGGATCAGGTTTATAGGCCTCTTACCTCTTTGAAAGAGTAGTGAAGAGACGGTTGAAACAGTAATCTCTATAGTTTTTTGATTATGCACCCTACCAGTAAAAAAACAAAAAATGTAGAATGACCAAAAATCCTAGTTTTCCTGGGACTGAGGGGTTTCCCAAGACATAAGGAAACATGCTAATGGCCCTAAGCTTGAACCAATGGGTATATTTATAAATTTAATTACACATGTATTATGTATCTTTTTATAATAGATCAATATATTATAAAATACACGAAAATTGAACCTAAAAAGTATGAGATAAAACTGAATTAAAAAATAAATGCTAAAGATGTTTATGCCAGGAAGATAAGAAACACTTTTGCCACTTTCATATTGTTTACTTGCACTTGTGTCTTTACAGCTACAATTAATCTGCAATTTCCTTACAACTATTTTTCAAGGACACACAATAATAAAAAAATAAAGCTAGGTAATAAAACTTGTGTGAATGTCAGAATTAAAATGGACTCACTTGTGTCAAAAATCTGACA
The DNA here is from genome assembly GCF_000696425.1 of Galeopterus variegatus. Taxonomy (NCBI): domain Eukaryota; kingdom Metazoa; phylum Chordata; class Mammalia; order Dermoptera; family Cynocephalidae; genus Galeopterus; species Galeopterus variegatus. The sequence goes on along the minus strand of NW_007757720.1, from coordinate 2,209 downwards.
AATGGAGTCAGGGTAGGTCATGTAAATAGGATTCTCATGTATGTATGCCTGACAATAAGAATTATCACAAAAGACTGAAAAAAACACAACCTTGCACAACAGCCAACACAAACTTACACATATAAAAATACTTCTGTGAGGACATCTGCCCAGCA
>NW_007757720.1:0-527 GCF_000696425.1 Galeopterus variegatus | reverse complement strand
AGGGACCCTCATATGAGGGTCTCTGAAGGAAAAGTCTCCTGTGTTAAGGATAAACTGGTCATGGAAAGGCAAGATTACCACTAAGGTGCCTGCCAGTCTCAAGAAAATTTCTGTGCAACTAGGAAAACCTTGGTCACAGGGCAGACAATTAGTGCACAGGCTGTTTGCCAAGTTAAAAAAAAAAAAAGCCTGTACTAGGTACATTTGTCAAAGCAAAACACCTTGCCCAAACCATTAAAATTCCTTGACAGTTTCTGTAGGATTTCCTATTGCTCTTAAGAGATGAATAAGATACAGAATGGGATTCTCAAATATTAAGACATGCCCAGATTTCTGTGACTCCAGCCAGCTACATGGATCTTTCTCTTGCATGTTTTTAGATCTGTGGCCATCACAGGGATCATTAAAACTCCCCAAGCTTGTTTTTCTTAAAACTGAATTAGAAACTGCAACTATAGGGTTAACATGTAGAGCCTTCTTAATTTTCTTTTCTTTTTTTTTTTTTTTTTTTTTTTTTCCTTCTTTTA
>NW_007757719.1:2892-6823 GCF_000696425.1 Galeopterus variegatus | reverse complement strand
CCATTTCCTATGTGTTTTATTTTGTTCAGGGTATTTGTTTGAGGGCCAGCTCTGGGAATTTGCTATAAACAAGTGCTGGTGTTTTCTTATTCTACTGGTGAGAGGGATGTAGGGAAAAGATGGATGGTGAGGGGGATGCTGTGGCATTAGCCAGGAGGTAGTAGTCAGGGTTTTGAGGGGAGAGGACACCTCCTTCCTAAGGCTTCCCTAACTCTGTCATCCTGGGGGAATGAGTCTTGATCCCCTGTGAGACCAGAAGAGGGTTTATCATTCACTGAGCCCAGATAAGCTATGGAAGTGTCTTTACTGCCGTTGCTGCTCTGAATTCCCCTGCAGGCCCCCGCTCAGCACACTGTGGGCAGAACCATCCTCTGGCTGCCTTAGGAGACCAAGATACTGGGCATGTAGTTCATAAATGTACATCACCCTGTAACATGGTCACTCCCCGCTCAGCACACTGTGGGCAGAACCATCCTCTGGCTGCCTTAGGAGACCAAGATACTGGGCCTGTAGTTCATAAATGTACATCACCCTGTAACATGGTCACTCCTAAGATAAAGCCTCTCGTTATCTCTATGCTACCCCATCGTGAGTTCTGTTTTCCTTCAGGGGTGCCAAGCATGTTTGCTTAAGCTTGAATTATTCTGCATGAAATATTTGTAACAGGCAGACAAGCCTCATAGGGGGCTTGCGTGCTATACCCTCTCAGAGACATGATTCAGGCCTGTACATGTCGCCATAAGTAATCTTAGGACAGGCATGTTTGTTTCCCTACTTATGGGGGCCAGGAGTGGCCAGGATTGAAAATACAAGATGAAGTGGATCACTCCCAGCAGCATGGTCCACAGGCTGCTGCCTGCTGAAGATTGTTGCTGTTGCTTTTGAAGGAAAGAGCGCTTGTTTCACATCCTTAAATCCTCGTTGTTGCTTCTGCTTCATTGCTGCCTTCTGTTTCCTTTTACACCTGTCAGAGGGGAAGTCACTGAAAGACACTGGTGGCCACTGCCTCATACAGTGACGTGGGAGACGCTGCTGGCTTGGAGGTGAGGCAGGGGGTGCTGCAGTAGCTCGCTGGAGCACTGGGGACAGGGCAGCAGAACCGAGGAGCAGGGACTGTGCCTTCTGCAGTTCAGCCACAGAGGAAACTCGGATTAGCCTGCACGCATAGGTCTTCTTTTGGGAGGGCCTTATTCCTCAGCTTTCTGCCACACTTCCCTGGAGGCCAACCCCGCAGAGCTGTCCTGTGATCAGCAGAAGAGAATGTCTCCTTTCTCCTCCTTCCCCACAACGGCTCTTGACCTGGCTTGTGGCTCAGCTCAGATTTACTTCCTGCCTCCATATGCCTGCTCCTTGTGATCAGTCCTTACTGATTACTTTTACTGAAGGTAAAGAGGACTTAACACTTGTCAGGACTGTGAAGCCCTCAGAAGGCAAGGAGGTCCTGCCTTATCCCACAGGAGTCCCTGAGCCCCTGCTAGGCCACAGTGCTTGTTTTGGAACTGAAAATGGCAAGCAAAACGAACATGATTATCCATTTCTGTTCCCACCTGCCAATGGCTTATCTCCAGTAAATTTCTTGGTGAAGTTCTGAAAGGTTCTTCTTCACTGAGATTTATTTGAAGTTGAGCGTGCATATTTTATTGTATCTTTATTTACAGCAGTGGTTCTCCACCGGTGGTGATCTTGCCACCCAGAAAACAATTGGCAATATCTAGAGACTTTTTTTTTTTATTTTGGTTTTGGTGGCTGGCCAGCGTAGGGATGTGAACTCTTGACCTTGGTGTTACCAGCACCACACTCTAACCAAGTGAGCTAACCAGCCAGCTCTGAAGACATGTTTGATTGTCAGGAAACCACTGGTGGGGGGAGGTTGTTACTGGAATTTAGTGGACAGAGGACAGGGATGCTGCTAAACACCCTACAATGCACAGGACAGGCCCCCACAACAAAGAATGCTGTGGCCCCAAAATGTCAACAGTGCCTGGGCTGAGAAACCTGATCTACAATGGATCTTTGACTTCTACATCCCAAGACCTTTATGCATCCCCAAATTTACAAATGCCTCTTGTGCTATTTAATTTCCCCATAAAACTTTTGCCCAGGAACCATCACCTTCTTAAGCCTCTTTGCTTTCTCTTTACTTCTATCACCAGAACCATCCCCAGGACCATTTTCCATAAAGAAATAAGATTTTTAATCCCTTTGTAAGTGTTACTTCTTATAGAGGCAATAAGCAGAGAACAAAGCTGCAGAGGGATCAAATGTTAGGTCATCTGCTGGGGTCTATTCTGTTAGTGCCCTGCTTAAAACCCTCTAAAACATCGACCCCCATCACTTCCAAAAGGGCCCTACAGAGTTCAACCCCAGCTTCATACAGCCCTCCGCTGCCTAGCTTGCTGTGCTTCAGCCACGCTGGCCTTCCGAAAGCTCCTTGAACATACCTACCTCTTTCCCACCTTACCTGGAAGTCTCTTCCCTGGCCCATTTCCTGGAGGCACCTTCTCATCCTTTAAGTCCTGGCTTGAATGTCACCACCAGGCCTTCCTTGAGTATCCTTTATTTAAAGTGCTTTCCCATTATTTGTCACAGTTCCCTGATTCTTTTCTTCATAACGCTTGTTCTCTCAAGCTGTGTTCATAGTTTGTTTTCTTATCTGTCTCCTCCTTCTCAGAATGTAGCTCCATGAAGTCAGTGGCTGTGTCTGTGTTGTTTGCTGTTGTATCCCAAGCTCCAAGAACAGGGCCTGGCCCATAGAAGGCTCTCGGTAGTGGTGGAGTAAATGAATGAATGAGCAGAACTAAGCTAGACAGATGACCCATTCCTGCCCTTGTGCACACTAGGCTCAGAGTGCCAGTGATTGAAATTAACCCAGCAAAAGCAAGACTTAGTTTTTTATAGACATTCACAGTCACTTGTGAAAAGCCAAAACTTCTGGTTCAGAAGGTTGGCAATGGGCTGTGTATCCCGTTTCCCACCCACCTGCCACTCTCAAAATTATTCTGTCAACACCACCCTGAGCCTAGACTCTCAAAGGGAGAATCATATCTGATAATGTTGTGATCCAACCAAGTGCCAAAGGAAGATAATCCAAATGTGTTTTAATCCTTCTGGGATTTGCCTACAGTGTTGAATTGAGATGGCGATGTCTAGAACTGGACAAAGACTCTCAGACTCACGTCAGAGATGACCTAACCGGGGTCCAGTCATATCATTTGAGTGTCCCTGTCTTCAAGCTGTGCACCAGGCACCTGAGAAATGCAAAGAAAAGTGAGATACAGCCGGCCTCAGATGCAGTGATGTGGAAAACATAAATACACTCACATCTGAAACTCAAGATAGTGTGTAGGAAGTGTCATTGCTCTGTAACAAAGGTGGTTTCAAAGGTGAGAAGCAAGACAAACATGGAAGACTGGGAAGGGCTTTGTGTTGGAAGTAGCATTTGAATGGGCCCTGCAGGCTGGGTAGGAATTAAGGGGCTGGTGCCCTATGCCAAGTATAAATACATGGTGGGCAGAGCTCTTTCCTCTCAACAGGATGTCCTCCCATTTGTCCAGCACTCAAATGTCCAGTCAACACCTGCTGGGAAGCCTGTCCCTCTCTAACCACTGCCAAACCCCTCTTCCCCCAGCTGACGGCCCCAGGATGGCGTTGACAGTTCCTCTCTCTATTTACTCTTTAAAAAAAAAATCTGACTGAGGCTGGAAGAATGGGCCCCCATTTGCATGTTTCTAATCATAAATTCAGCACATGGTTATCTCAGAAAAACTTAAGAGTAGATAAAAGCGCATCTTTCTAAGAATGGGAAGTGAAAATGAGAGATGGGTGGGTGCTCCAAGAGGTGAGGGGTTTGTTTTCTTTAAATGATCAGAGACAGGGCCGGCCCGTGGCTCACTCGGGAGAGTGCGGTGCTGATAACACCAAGGCTGTGGGT
>NW_007757719.1:1729-2122 GCF_000696425.1 Galeopterus variegatus | reverse complement strand
ACACCAAGCCAAGGGTTAAGATCCCCTTACTGGTCATCTTTAAATAAATAAATAAATAAATGATCAGAGACAAGTGGTAAAGCTACTAAGTCACCCAGTTTAACAGAGCACAGAAAGACTAGCTAGGTGTCCACTGTAATAGTCCAGGCCAGAAATGATTCATTTGAATTGTGAGTAAGAATCATCACAAAAGTCTCCTCAGAGGCTGGCTGGTTATCTCATTGGTTAGAACAGGTGTTATAAAGTCAAAGGTTTGGATCCCCGTACTGGCCAGTGTCAAAAGAAAAAGAAAAAAGAAGTATTCAGAAATAAAATCAGTAACACTGGGATACAGAGGGGAGGAAGGAGGCTGAGGCCACTGATGGGATGTCCAGGTGGTAGTGACTAGCAGGC
>NW_007757719.1:0-1672 GCF_000696425.1 Galeopterus variegatus | reverse complement strand
AGAGGGGAGGAAGGAGGCTGAGGCCACTGATGGGATGTCCAGGTGGTAGTGACTAGCAGGCAGTTGGACTTGAGGTCTGCAGAAGGGTTGATACTAAGAGAAATGTAGTCGTTTTTTGTCCAGCCATTGTAGTTAAAGCCATAGGGTTGGACTAAGTTGTTGAGGAAAAGATGTGTAGAGAGAAAAAGAGACAGCTAATGTCAGACGCATAAGAAAGAGAATAAAGACTAACTAAGAAAGTCATTGGGGGGCCGGCCCGGTGGCGCACTGTAGCGCGGCGGCGCTCCCGCCGAGGGTTCGGATCCCACATACAGACCGGTTCCCGCTCACTGGCTGAGCAAGGTGCAGGTGCGACACTGAGGGTTGCGATCCCGTTGCCGGTCCCGGTCCGGTACGGGCGCGACACTGAGGGTTGCGATCCGTTGCCGGACACGAAAAAAGACAAAAAAGGAAAAATAAAAAGTCATTGGACTTGGGAAATAGGTTGTGACATTTTTTGGTAGCTGCCTGGTATAGGGATCTGAACCGTTGACTTCGGTGTTACAATACCATGCTCTGACTAACTGAACTCACTGGCCAGCCCTTCATTTGTGATTTTTTTTTAGGAGTGCAGTTCCTGAAGAGTTCCAGGGGGCTGGCCGGTGAGCTCACTTGGTTAGAGCATGGCTAATAACACTGAGATCATGGGTTCAGATCTCCGTACTGGCCAACCTATAAAAAAAAAAAGTTCTGGGGATGGAAACCATCAAGTACAGGAACTTGGAAATGAAGGCAGAGGAAGCAGATTGCTTCTACAGTCAGTTTGGTAAAGAGAAAGTGAGAGGGTAATAAAGGCATCAAGGAAGTTTGTAAGCAGAGGGGAGGAGCTAGTGGGAGGAAAGAATTGCAGAAAGCTGGGATGAGCCCAGAAGTTCAGGTGCATAGCTTAGGTCAGCAAGGAGGAAGGACACGTGTTCCGCAAAGACAGTCAGGGAGGAGGGAGGGTAAGGAGCACGCAGGTACTGAGATTTTTTGAGCTAGGAAGGAGTGAGGCTTCAGGAGCACATATCAGGTGACCACCGTCATCTCCATAAAGTAGGAGATGACGCCTTCATCTGACAGTGATGGAGGTCATGGGTCTGGGGGCTTGAAAAATGATGCTTGGAGGGCCGGCCCGGTGGCGCACTGGATAGTGCGCCGCTTGGGAAGTGCGGCAGCGCTCCCNAAAAAAAAAAAAAAAAAAAAAAAAAAAAAAAAAAAAGAAAAAAGAAAAATGATGCTTGGAGCAGTTGCTGTGGGAAACGCTAGGAAATCCATGTCGAGGAACAAAGAAAATCTGAGACTTCCAGACCCAAGGTGAAGGAGCCATTCATTTATTGTAGGACCCATTGCTTCGCTGTAATTAAAAGAAAACGCCTCCAGGAATCTTGAGCAGCTTTGTCTCAAGGAGCAGAGAAAAGCAGGTGCTAGGCCTTGTCAAAGGCTGGCAGTCAGAAAAGTCAGAACAGGGAAGGGGAGGAAGAGGGGGGCTGGGGCAGCACATGCTTCCTGGAACTAGCTGATTGCACCCGGAAAGGAGGTAAACGATGCCACAATGGGGGTGGGCTTCTGGTAGGGAGGGTTGGAGGGCAAGGGGAGCTTATGGGAATGGAGAGCATCGTGGAAGATCAGGGATTCAGGTCAGAAGACAAAT
>NW_007757718.1:6428-6824 GCF_000696425.1 Galeopterus variegatus | reverse complement strand
AACAATTAAGTCACAAAGTCAGAAAAGATGTAAAAAGTTTGTGAAGTTTTTTGAAATTGAAGAGATGGTTTCAAACAAGATGGTGGAAACAGGTAGACACCTGGAAAACTCTTATTTTGCCTGACTTCTAAGACACCTGCGGACCTTATAGCCAAAGCATTCTCTGTATTGTGATAAAACTTTCAAATAAAGATGCCCCTTGACTTGCCCTACATTTGTTTTTAATTTGACACCCCAATGTAATCACAAGGATCCTTATAAGAGGGAGGCAGTAGAGTTAGACTAAGAGAGAAGATGAAATGACAGAAGCAGAGTTTGGAGTGATGCCAGCACAGGGTACCATGGTCATGAAATGCAAGTGGCCTCTAGAATCTGGAAAAGACAAGGAAATGGATT
>NW_007757718.1:0-1666 GCF_000696425.1 Galeopterus variegatus | reverse complement strand
ATAATGTAAAATTACCTTAATATGAGTAAATGCATGTGTAAAGTATATGCCAATGTTTTTATACTACTTTAACATGATCACAATTGATTCAAACATAAACAGCAAGAAAGATACGATACTTCCTTTTTCTCTTTTTCATTAAGTCTAGGTACACATATTTCAGACAAAGTTGGCTTGCCTAAATATACTTAATACTTCATATAAAATGTTTTCATACTGTATATGTGTTTTTTTTCCTTTCAACACAGCCTGCCAATTTTAAAAATCTAAGTTATCAAAACAACATGAGAAATATAATTCAAAGGGAATAATTGAGTTATAGTTTAATTCATATTGGTCTATGTAAAAATATTGCCTTTAGTATACAAATGTTTATAAAGGTCTTGCTAGGATTAAATTAATCAATGTTATCTTTCCCCATAGTATTAATGATATTTATGTATCAAAGAAGTCTAGTTTTAGCTATAAAAATTTAAGGAAAAGTCAGATATACGGTACATGACTGCTCTAAGGTTAACAGAGGCAGAGTTAGTTAACAGCTGGATAAGAAGAATAAGTTCTAGTATTCGATAGTAGTGCTAGGTATCTATAATTAACCACAATTTATTATATACTTTCAAATGGCTACAAGAGAGGAGTCCAAATGTTCTTATCACAAAGAAATGACAAATGTTTGCTGTGATGAATATGATGATTAGCCTGATTTACTCATCCCATAGCATATACATGTATCAAAATATTACTCCATACCCTGTAACTATGTACAATTATTACACGTCAATTCAATAAATTTTTAAAAAGGATAATAGTGTATGAAATATGAAAGAGCATCTTCTTGCCTACGGTACGTGATCATTGCCACAAAATATCCCAGTCTACTATGAGGCCTGGAATAATGATGATTATTTGATATGTTATGTAAAGTAGTGTGACATTAATCATTTTTATAAGAAAACTTTGTTTATGTAGCTTGGTTCTTCCCCATCCTCACTTATTAGGGTAATTTACTCATGGGTTGCACCTCTCCATTTCCCTATTAGGACATTTTATAGATCATATAAGATTTATAGTGAATGTGTACACAAAGTAATCAATTGTGATGCTCAACAATTATTTCCTGCTCACCACCTACTAGCTTTTATGTAGGATCACACCTCCGTCTCCTTTTCTTAAGTAAAGTTTGGCCCCAACACCTGTTTTTGACACGTTATTTTGTGGAGAAGATTTATGAGCCAGTGTGAGATTAATCACAATTTCTTTCCTTGCAGAATTTGAACTTCATTTATTAAATTAATGAATATTTATTGCAAGTATAGGACAGTTCCTGGAACCTAGGAAGTACCTGACCAAGTACTCACAATGCCCAGTAGTTACACATCGATGTGTCTTGAGTAAACTTGAGTCAGCCTTTTCTCTTTCTCATAGGTTCTTAAACTTTGGTTCACCCTAAGTTTAAGTAAGCACTAAGGTACAGAACATCCAAAAATCTGCTGATCACAAAAAGAGACCATTGCTGTTGAAGCATTTGAATTTTTCCACCTGCTCTCCTCACCTGGTTACTCCACTTCCCAGAAAGTTTTTGCTAATTCTGCTTACCTCCAACTCTAAATGAAAAGCCCTTTTACTATTTGATTTTGAGACACTTGAAATCCTGAGGTGATCATGT
>NW_007757717.1:6103-6824 GCF_000696425.1 Galeopterus variegatus | reverse complement strand
GAAAGAAAGAGAAAGAAAGAACCACAACAATATGTTGAACTTTCAGAAGGAGAGAACACACCTAAGGATACTAGAGATGGGGGGTGGGTAGGCAGGGGGTTTGGGTAAGGGGCATAAACAATAATTGTGATTTGTAATGATGAATATGCTAATAAAAAATATGACCTACTCAGAAATTTTAAGAATTTTTAAAATAAAGTTTAATGGTATGCAGAAATTTTTTTTAAAAAGTTCCTTATGTATTCTGACTTGCATATGTGATTTACAAATAACTTTTTCCTAATCAGTGGCTTGTCTTTTCATCCTCCCAGTGGGGTCTTTCACAGAGCAAAGGTTTCTTTCTTTTTTAAATTTATAAATGCTAAAAGATATTTAGAAAGCATCCTCAATTTATTCATTAAAGGTAAAAATATTTTTTAAAATATCTTTTTATCTTTAACAATCTGAAGTGATTATTTTCTAAAAAACATTAATGGACATTTAATATAAATTAAAATTCTTTACAATGTGCTGCCTGGGTTCATTCTGGTGAAAAAGGGCATATAAGTAGTGCCAGCAGTGCAAATGATTTTAATTTTAAAAAGTCCAATTTACCATTTCTTTTTTTTTATGGATCATGTTTTTGTGTCACATCTAAAAAACTCGTTCATCATCCTAAGCCCCAGAGATTTTTCTTCTAGAAGTTTTATAGTTTTACATTTAAGTTTGTTGTCACTTTTAA
>NW_007757717.1:0-487 GCF_000696425.1 Galeopterus variegatus | reverse complement strand
AATAAATTCAGCTCAACTGGATCTTGTATATATTTTTATATATTATTTTTAGCTACATATAACTGGGAAGTCAATTTGTATGTTTGGGGATATTCTGTGCAGTTTCTTACAGTTTTAGAATCAATGGCTGGTACAGAGAAATTTAATGAACTGCAGACTCACTGTGGTGGTCATTAATTATTCTGGTAAAAGCACAGGACTTTCAATGGGTTGACAAAATTCTATTCTTTCATTTGACAAATATGTTTTGAGCATCTGCTATGGGTCAGGCACTGTTCTAGGAAACAGGGGGAGACAGCAGAAAAAGAAGTCCCTTGCTCAGAGAGCTCACGTTCTAGTGGGAGAGGAAATCATAAACATATAAGCACACAGATATATAATATAAAAATATTAGTTATAGGTGCTAGGAAAGAAACAAACTGAGAATGACTTGGAGTGAGCAGCCATCTCAGGAGGCAGATGCTGGGAGGTGTCGTGTGAGCAGACT
>NW_007757716.1:5844-6824 GCF_000696425.1 Galeopterus variegatus | reverse complement strand
TTTTTTTTTTTTTTTTTTTTTTTTTTGGTAAATGCAGAGGTGAAGAATGTGCTGCAATGGAACACAAAAGAATGATCTTACTAGGGCACCCACCGAATCTACCTTTCTGCCTCTTAAAATCCTTCTATTCTTCAGTGTTCATTAACAGTTCAAATCTTTATGAAACTTGGACAAGCATTGCCTATGATTTTATGCACCCTAGGTAAGCCCTGGATCTCTATTTGCTTACCTGCCAGGAAAAGGGATGGTAAAGAAAACTCCTCCAAACAGAAGAATACTTCTTTAAGTCTGTTTCATAAATGGTCCAAGTTGAAAGCATTTATAGGTAGTTCTTCCATCAGAGAGAAAGGGGCATGCCTGATTGGCTGGCAAATGAGCTCATCTACACCCAGGAGGCACATCTTGGTTATTCTTGGGCAGTAAAACATGGGATATGCTCTAACTTTTTCAAAGTTTGGTAACAGATCAGCAGCAATAGCATTACTGGAGAGCTTGTTATAAATGTAAATTGTCAGTCCAACCAGACCTACTGAATCAGAAACTCTGTAAATTGTTCCAGGTGATTTGAATGCAGGCTAGAGTTTGAAAATTAATGCTTTAGAAGAATGGTCTTAATAATCAATGCCTAGCAACTTCAAGTGTCAAGTGTGACTTGCCATATATATAGCAGTAGACAACTGCTAACAAGGCTTCCAATTATCACCACTTTCTGGTATTCACACCCTTCTATAATCCCCTCCCACTTAGTGTGGGTTGGGCCTAGAGACTTGCGTAGAATAAATAAAGCATGGTTATGGTTCAAATACAAAATACTATGACTTCCATCTTTCTAATACTTTCTCCCTGGCTTTTCTTACTTGTTGAGATGAAGCAAGCCTGGTAGTCACCTTTGGTAAGGAACCGAGGGCAACCTCTGGAGGGTCACCAGCAAGAAACAGAACCTCGGTCCAACAGTTGGGGAGAAACTGAATCCTGCCACC
>NW_007757716.1:3804-4323 GCF_000696425.1 Galeopterus variegatus | reverse complement strand
GTTGGGACTAATTTGAGGTTGTCATGAAGAATAACTAAACAGTAATTCTTGTCTCTTGACTTATCTACCCAGAATACTTTCATCTACTTTCTATGGGATTCCTCTTTGTTAGGAAATAGTACCATTGCTATATATGTAGATATCCTCTCCAATAAAACGACAGAAACAGATACTCAACCCAAAGTTGTGATGCTTCATTCAAAGTTGGCTTCCTCTAAATACAAGTTCATGTCCACGTTCCTCAGATACTGGTCTATATCTGAATCATCTGGAAAATGTGTTAAATCTACAAACACTCAGGCTCAATCCCACCTAGTCTAATTGCAGACTTTTGAAAAGGGACCTGGAATTTGGCATTCTAATTGCTTACTGATTCCCCAGTTGATTCTTACGGACATCAAAGTTTGAGAGTTTTTTTACTTGTTTGTTTGTTTTAACATGAGGATAATGTTTCAACAGTTCTACACAGACAGTTGTTTTAGCCCAAAACAAATGGATATGAGCAAATTAAATGAATAT
>NW_007757716.1:0-1083 GCF_000696425.1 Galeopterus variegatus | reverse complement strand
TGATAGAGAAATATTATATACTCACACTTTGGCTCAATGCACATGCACGTTCATGGACCAAAACTTTTTGGTGTTGTTGTATGCATAAGGAGCTATTAAAATGCCAATTGGGCTGAGAAATCAAGTTCCACATATTTTAGAAAAAGGGGTTGCTTTGGAGGGCTGATGAAGTGACAAATGGTAATAATAATAATACAAAAATATTGGCTCTGTTGATGAGAGCAGAAATATAAAACTCCAAGAGAATACATGTGTTTGATTCCCTCCTGTTGAAAGACTGAAGAGAGAGAGAGAGAACAATACTTTTTATCATACGTAAGTAGAGTCTGATGATTGTAAATCCAGAGATAAAGGATTCTCCCTCTTAAGAATTCTTTTGGAGATTCAGGGGCTTAGTGGAGGTGATGGGTCTGGAACCAACTTCCAAATTTTCATTTTATTTTTCCTGTTTGACCCTCACATGCCAGCATTTATCATCATAGATTCTTACATGGTCTTTATTTTATTACTTTTTCTTATACACCTGGTCTGCCTGCCTAAATCCCACTCCCACCCCCACCCATATGCACTCACTCTTCACTTTCCTCTCTTTACTATGTGCATGCATGTCTGCATATAGATATATTTTTCTAAAAATGTGGAACTATTTTGGTTTTTCAGTGGACATAAATGGCATTGTGCTTCAGATCTCAACCTAATATGTGCTTTTAAAACTCTGCACTATGTTTTTAATATTTTTACTTGATCCTGTAAAAATCAAAAACGCCTAAATGTTCTTAAATATTTTTGCTCTGTAGACCCTTTGGCAGTCTAGACTCCCTTCAGAATAATCTTTTAGGTAAACTTATGGACCAAATGCATTAATACTTTAAGTGAATATCATCAAATACTTAAATACATAGAATTACAAAACAAACCATTAATACTGAAATACAGTTATTAAAATACTAAAATAACAAATGTGTAAAAACATATATTGCTATGGCACACATTTGTGTGTATACCTCAAATAATACTATTTAGTGGCCAGTTTAATAACTACCATTATTCCATGATAATGATTAGCATATGCAATATTTTGAG
>NW_007757715.1:5887-6824 GCF_000696425.1 Galeopterus variegatus | reverse complement strand
TTTTTTTAAGATAAAATGGTAGCACTTTAAATTGACCTTGTTTACCAAGCTTCTTATAATAATCTTAGAACAAATTAGTCTATATAAAGTACCAAACAAAAGATTACATAGATCTTTAAACTTTTTCAGTTTAATACTGAGTCATTCAACATTTTAAATTTGTGGTTTATTGGAAAATATGGAAAAGTAGTAAGAGTAAACTAATTTTCAGATTTTAAAAACAACTTTCAAATGCATACACTACATTGACTTTATGAATTTGTCATTTTGGTGAGTATCAAAATAGTTAAGCCTGCCTACAATGAACAACAAACATGTTTTTAGGGTAAAATACTGCTTTGTGTGAATATGTATATGAGAATAACTGGCTTGTTGACCTATACCACAGGTCAGAGAGATTAAAGGCAATGAGCAGGTCGACTGCTTATGCAGACTCCAACAGAAAACAAAATACCAGTTTTATTTTATTATGGACTCATCTGAGCCCTAGGGTTTATTTTCTTGAAGATTCCACCTTCTCTTGGATTTAGGGAGGATAATTTATATTTATTAAAACATTTATCACAAGCAATGCTGATAAAGTTTGGCTCCCTTTTTACTTCTAAGGTTTGTTTAGGTAAAATTCACTGGATTTGATAATATTTACCGGATTTGATAATATTTACCAGATTCATTCACAGTAGTAAATCATTGTAGTTGTGCTAGTTTAGCTACCTCTTGGTAAGTTCTGGGAGAAGTATCTAATTCTAATTGTTAGGTAGCTCCCTTAGAACATAGGGGTATTTAATATCTTCTCATCTCCAAATTTGGCCATGGTGTTCAATTTTGGGGCAAAAGAGAAAATTCAACTTAACATACTGATACTTTTGCTGTGTTTGTTCCTTCTGTATTAGTTATGGTACAGTCTAAGCTTCTCTAACAACAACAGAAAAAAAAA
>NW_007757715.1:0-462 GCF_000696425.1 Galeopterus variegatus | reverse complement strand
CAAATTAGTTAGATCCACCTTCCCAGACTGAATTCACTTGTGAGTGAATAGATCAAGTGCTGTTGGGCAGCATGCTAGCTTGGAGCTAGAGAAAAATAAAATTACATTTTGCCCACTTGAATTTTTTGAATTTCACTGATGGTGAAATCCTAACTCAGCTCTTGACTACTATTAGTGATGCCGACAATGTATGGACAAAATTTGAACTTTACTCATAGGTGATCAAAGGACAAGGGCTGAAGTCTCACTTTCCAAAGACCAAAGTAGCTTCACATCTGTGCTGTCAACATTAACTTTTCTTTGTGAGATCATTTTGCTACTTCTATCTCAACATGATGTGTTGCAGTGGATTTTAGAATAATTATGATAAGAGCAAGAATCCAAAGAATAAGCATTCAAGAGCATTGAAATATGAAGTCAGGGTAATTTGGTGAGAAACAATGAAAACTGACAGAGTAACTG
>NW_007757714.1:6495-6825 GCF_000696425.1 Galeopterus variegatus | reverse complement strand
TAATTACACAAAGTTCTGAAGCAACAGAAGTAATGATTAAATAGGGCAATAAGGTTCTCTCAGGAATTTGAACTCGGAAACTCAAAAAAAGAACCAATCAGTATCATAAGGAGCATCAAGAAGATGGACACAAAAGAGTATCAGTACCCAGTCGTGCTTGTGGTGGACAGGACAGAAATGAAGGCCCACCTCGGGGATAATAACCCTCCCATGTCTTGTTCCCATGGTATTTATTTTGTTGTTGTTGTTGTCGTTGTAGATCTGATTTTTATTTATTTTTTTATTGAAGCACCATTGATTATATATTTTATAATTGATTATAGATTCTTC
>NW_007757714.1:0-1006 GCF_000696425.1 Galeopterus variegatus | reverse complement strand
TCTCTCTCTCTCTCTCTCTCTCTTAAGGTGAGTCAAGTGAAGTGGTGGGAGTGGAGAAGGAACAAAAAAATCTGTAAGTGATCATGATCAATTAGTTGTAACACCACTGTACTCAGACCCACTCCCTGTGTCTCTATACCAATACTCTAGCTCTTAACCATTACATTACAACTGAAATATTGACTGGTGTTGTGTCCCTACCATCAGCCTTGCCCTTTTAAGTCCTTTCTCCATACGACAGCCCAGGGATTTTTTTTTTTTTAATAGAAGGCTTACCTATCCTCCACTTAAAACCCTTCATTGCTTTTCCATTGCCTGGGGATACAGCACAAACTTATTAATAACTCACTAGGCCCTTCATAATCTGTACCACATTAACATTTCCGGTCACTTTTCTTGCCACTGTCACCCTTGGCTTCAGTCATACTGAACCATCTGCAACTCGAGGGGCACACCTTGAAGAATCTCCCATTTATACTCAATACCTTCTTTTTCCTCTGCCTGGCAAATTCTTTTCCCCACCTCTTTATTGGGTCAGCTTATAGACACACTTCAGTTCTCAGCTCAGAAATTTTCAACTCTAAGAAGCACTCTGTGACCACTCCTGTTTCCAGGACACTGTGTATTTTCTGAAGATATCACTGTTACTCTACATGGTAAGTGCCTGTGTATTCGTCTATACCTGCCCTAGAACAAGCTCCCAGAGGGTGGAGACTGCTTCTGACTTACTCAGAATTGCCCTTTGTCTTAAGTTTGGCTCCTTAGAAGCAGACCCTGAGATGAGGGTTCTTCTGCAAGTCATTTATTGAGGGAGCTCTTTTACATGAAACCCACAGGAATGAGTAAAACAGGACAAGGCAGGGAGATTAGCCAAGGTGTGGGTCTAGCCTCAACCTGATCCCAGGGAGAGATCAGGAGCTCGAATGATACCAGGTTTGTCATACTTGAGGCAAGGGGACTGAGCTTTTATCCCATCCACAACAACCACTCATTGGCTGCAGGCTGC
>NW_007757713.1:5851-6825 GCF_000696425.1 Galeopterus variegatus | reverse complement strand
TTTTTTTTGTGTGTGATAGATTCAAAATATGCATTTCTGACAGGGATACTACATAAGAGATATTGTATACCTCTTAGTTCCTCCTCTCAGGAGGCACATCATGTTATTTTATTCCATAACTGGTGACATTAACTTTGATCATTTAGTTAGGGTGTGTCAGATTCCACCACTGTACCTTTGTTGATACATGGTAATGAACAAGAAATCCGAAGATACTTTGAGACTGTGTAAATATCCTGTTCCCCAATCAAGTTTCACCCAATGATTTTAACATCTATTGATAATTCTTGTCTGAATCAGTTATTACTATAAAGGCTGCAAAATGGTATTTCCTAATTTCACCATTTCTTCCACTGTCAAGGAAAACTTTTGCTTCTCTCCACTTCATATTTATTTATTTAAACGTTGAAGAGTGAGCATGTACTCATGTATTCTTTTTAAAAATTCAATGTGTCATAATCCATTTCTACCATTATTCATTCTTGATACTCCAATTGTCTCAGATTTGGTAAGTGGAGTACCTTTAAGCTGTCTCCTTTTTTCTTTTGACATACGCTTCTTGACATATCCAGAAATCTCCTTGTTTTCTGGCACAAGATCTTTCAAGGGCATTTTATACTTTCCCTTTCTGTGCTCTAGAATCATCCATTTCGCCAAGAGTCCTTTTAGTGGACAATGGAGTCTAGAAATCAAGATCTGGAGGCACATGTCGCTGTTCCTCTTTCCTTGGGTCACCATATGGAAGACTGGTGTGGTGATTTAGAATCCTAACTCTAGCATTACCTGTGTGACCTTAGCAATTCCCTTCATTCCTTGCAGCCTGCTTCGTCATCTGAAAAGAAACTGGATTACATAAATATTTCTTAACCTTTTCAGGGTCACCACCACGTTTGGGAATCTGATAGAAGCTTTGGATTCAGAGACATGCTCAAAAAGCAAAAAAAAAAAAAAAAAAAAAAAAAAAAAAAAAAAAA
>NW_007757713.1:0-4150 GCF_000696425.1 Galeopterus variegatus | reverse complement strand
GTTTTTTTTTCCCCCCCCCCCCCCAGTTGTCATCTTATCCCGTTTTTCCCTTATTAGTACGAATGTACTAGAACTTGAATGTGGAATAAAGTAGGACTTTTTTTCATAATGACTTATGTAAGGCGAAAGGCGTTTGAAAACTTGAGTGATTTTTGTAGCTGTGGTGGTTGTACTTAGAAGTTTTGTTTACTGTCTCTTTCCAAAAAGAAGGGGTATATGTCATTCTGTCATCTGCACTTTTTGTCTTCCCCTAATGGTTCTGAAACAGCCCAGAAAGTTTGTAATGTTAACGTGACTATAGTGACATTACTAAATCTTTGCATAGCTTAATCCGATCCCAGCATTTCTAAAAATGAAGAAATTGGTTCCATTCCTCTGAAGAACCATGGCCTCCTGCCATGCCATTTCCCCTTAAGTTACGTAAAAAGAAGGCGTTTTAAATGCATATGTTTATATGAGTCCTTGCTAAATGACTGTCAAAAAAAATCAAATTACGAGTTACAGTTTCTACAGAACTTTTGAACTATATTGTTATGTGGTTGAATTCCAAACCCATCAGTTCACAATATTTTTTTCTCATTAGCTCTTATCTTATTAGCAAGATTTAATTAAATCAGCTGTTAGTTTCAGGTCAAATTTAGTTAATACAGTATCTATTTAAGAGCTGCTTAAGTGGATCTCATAGTGACTGATGCTTTCTTTTGAGGTTGACAATTCGAATGGTATCCCTTTTAAGCTGATATATCTTAGAATGCTAGGGGGCACTGTGGAGAAATATCTTTCTTTGGCTATCAGTGAGATCAATGCTTTTGTCATTGAAGGCCACAGGTCAGATCATGAAAGAGCACGCCGATCCTAAATTGTGTGTGTAGCATATGTGTGTAAAATGATTTACGTTAACAGCTAAGTTTTTAGTCCACAGAATCCATCTCCTTTGTGCTTTTCTAAAGAAGTCTTTAATTAACATACAAAAAGATAGTGTGAATTTAATTTGAGTGAATGGTAATTCAATGTGATTGGAGATGCTAAGATGTGAGGGAAATATCAAGGCAATCACTGAACAGACAATTTCCTATACATTTCAAGTACTGTAAAGTTGCTTTTAACTTTTATAGGTAATGTGTATTAAGAATTGTTTAGCAAGAGCACAGGTACAGTTGTTTCTTACACTATACTGGTTGTTGTTGAGGTTTTTTACAGTAGTATTTGTTTTCTTCATTCACTGGATGAATAGTTGTGTGTTTTTGATAAATACAGCAACTACCTTAAAAATTATAAATAAGACGGTAGCAAAAACTTTTATTTTAAATTATTTTAGGTTCTCATTGTGAACATACAACAGTAGTTACAGTGAGAACAGCTAATATGGTATAAAGAACAATATCAGCAAAATATTATGCTTATACTTATTTCTTATGAAAAGTTTCTTCATATATGACTAGTATGCTTTAACATCAATATATGTTTTTGTGTTTTAAAACTTAGAGGTCTTTTTTCTTAAATTTGATCCTGAGGCAAGGTTTAGGGCTGTTTAAATATCTATGGGATGAACAATTGGATCCTTTTATTTTTAGTTGGCTCTTCATCTCGTTCTGTGTCACTCAAAAATGATCTATTTTCTACAGAGCTTTGGAAATCCAAATCTGTTTCCCTTTTAGAAAAAAAAAAATAGTATACAAAGAGATGTTCATTTTGATCTAATGTATTAAATAGCTTAGCATTCTTTAAGAAATATAATCACAGCATCTGAAGCGGTATTTTATGTTAGATCTCTGTAAATTTTGCACACAAAAGGGAAGGTAGGTGGTAGTAGAATCAAGCTTCCTAATATAATACTTCATAAAAGCTTTGTAGTATTGGTTTGTGGTTTATGAATTAAAGAAGCTAAAATTTTATAAAATTAGCACAATGGGAAAAGAGTAATAGTATTCAGGCTGTTAAACTATCGTAGGCAGTAGTGGTTCCTAGTTTGCTATCTAGGAGTGTCCTTGAGTAGTGTTTTATTTTACTAGTATTATAGTAAGAAATAACTTTTTTCTATTTTACTAGTATTATAGTAAGAAATAGCTAATTGTATAGCTAGTTTTGTCTCTTAAGTAAAATTCCAGAAAAGCCACTTGTGCCCTTAAATTATTTTGTTTTCCAACTATTAAAGAAATAGTGTCTTACTATAAAAAATATGAAGAATTAAAAAGAGTATAATTGGCCCTCTATATCCTTGGGTTCCCATCCTCAGATTCAGCCAACCACAGGTTGAAAATATTCAAAAACAAAAACAGTAAAAAGTAACTATACAATAATAAAAACAATACAAATTTAAAAATACAGTATAACAACTATTTACATAGCATTTGCATTGTATTAGGTATTATAAGTAACCTAGATATGATTTAAAGTATATGGGAGGATGTGCAATAGGTTATATGCAAATATGAGAGTACTTCATAGAGTTCATGAAAAGTGGAATTAAAAGATAATATGTATCTTTCCATGAACTTTTTGAAGACCTCTCATATTACACAATTTTATATAAAGGACTTAAGTATCTGCAGATTTTGGTATTTGTAGAGCAGGTGGGGGAGGTGTCCTGGAACCAATTCCCCTTAGATACTGAGAGACAGTTGTATCGTTGCACAAGAAAGTATACCTGTAATTCCTCCACCAATGGGAACAAAACATTCTTAACTTTATGGCATATTTCCCTCTAGTCTTTTTTTTTAATGCATTTTTTCCATAGAGGAGAGCACACAGTGCACATATATAATTGTATATATATAGGTAACATTGTAACCTAAGTATTTTGCTTATTATGTATAACTTTATTCTTAATAGAGGCATAGTGTTCTACCTTGTGAATGAATCCCATTTTACTTAACAGTTTACTTATTATTGAATATTATATAGTTTCCAGTTTTCACTTGTAAATAATTTGCAGTGATCATTTTGTGTGTATAATCCTGTGTCTGCATTTTAAATTTGTTCAGAGTAGAGGAATTGCAGGTAAGTTCCTAGAAGAGAAATTACTGAGAAGGTGTTATTTTTACATTAAAGAATAGTGTATTTTTATTACGAAATCTATCATGTTTGTTATTGAAAAATTATAAAATATAGATAAATGAAAAGAATTACCCATAATATCACACTACCCAAAGATAACTATCATTAGTTATTTTCAGACCTTTTCTGTGATAGATAACTGAGTTTTCCTCAACACCGTACCTCTTATGTTGCTTAGCTAAAGAGTATATAAATGTGTAGTCTGTGGAATCTTAAAAATACTTCACAGAAATTCTGAAAATTACTTCATTAAATTGGCATGTAGGTGTACTTATCCTTAAGAGAACCTGGAATGCAAAACTGTTATCAAAGTACATTCTGAAAACCACCTTCAGAGTGTCCCTCACTGAAAAGCCTTCTTGGTACATTTTTGGGGCCTTTATATTTAGGCATAATTCTTCAACTAATTACTACCTCAAAAATGTACAACTTTTTTAAAGTATCAAAATTGCATTTTTAGGGCCGGCCTGGTGGCGCACTGCTACAGTGCGCTGCTTGGGAGCGCGGCGGCCCCCCCGCCGAGGGTTCCGATCCCACATACAGACCGGTTCCCGCTCACTGGCTGAGCAAGGGGCGGGCGCAGCACTGAGGGTTGCGATCCCGTTGCCATCCTGGTCCGGTACGGGCGCGACACTGAGTGTTGCGGTCCGTTGCCGGACACGAAAAAAGACAAAAAGGAAAAAAAAATTGCATTTTTATAGAAGGGTAGAAAGAAGAGAAGGGCATATTACACCCTGATTACAATGTTTCTTGACGAGAACTTATTTTTCTAAAAATGCATTTGAATTTTATATTTTGCTTTAAAATTTTAAGACTGCTCTCAGTAGTTGTGGTATTAATCTTGTGCGATGTAATATTCCAGATTTCAAGAAGCAGCTGTGCTATGTGCAACCGGAGGACTTGTTACCAAATAACTTAATCACCAATACTGGTTTCTAGTCCTATGCATGATCTTTAATTGTGTGTTGAAATAAAAATTCTATTTATCATGGAACATATATGCTTTCTTAGAATTGTTCTCTAGTTTCTTGACACCCCAGACGAATAATATTTGGTAGATTATTCGCTAAGTTGTTCAAAATGATCTGTCCTC
>NW_007757712.1:6301-6825 GCF_000696425.1 Galeopterus variegatus | reverse complement strand
TAACAGCCCCCCTCTTCCCAAGAGGCATCAAGGCCTTCCGCCCCTCTGAGCCTTTGTACTCGCTGGAACCCAAATCGGCAACGCCAGAGAAAACACCTGCTCATCCCTCAACGCCCAGCTCGGATGATAGCATTGCCCCAAGAGGCCCTGCCCCCCGTGGTACTCGGGCCTCCTCTGTGCTGCCCACACTCTGTGACTCTCCTTAGGGCCTTGCCACACTCAGCGGAAAACTGTCCCCATAGACAGAGGGCTTTATAGGGGTTGGACTCTTCGAATACTAATAACACCAGCCACCATCACCATTACTATTTATAGGACATGCTCTACCTGGTGGGTACTGTGATAGGGGATAAATAATAATAATAATTTCCAATATCTATTAAGCATATTCTTTTAGTACTATTCTACACATGAGCATTTTGGATCTTCAAATACTCTATGAAGTGGGTATTATCATTCTCGTCATCCCATTTTACAGCTGGGGAAACTGAGGCTCATGGAGGCAGAATGATTTGCCGCAGGTC
>NW_007757712.1:0-1333 GCF_000696425.1 Galeopterus variegatus | reverse complement strand
ACAGCAGATGTAAAACACCTCAGCAAGCTCAGATATTATAGCAAACCTAAAGACTGTAAAACAGGTATGTTTAAATGTTAAAGAAATAAAGGGTTGGATAGAACACATAATACAAGGACTGAAGAGGATGAAAAAGAACTCAAAGAAGTCCTAGAAATGACACGTTGAGTTGTTGGGATCCCATGGTAGGGAAGCAGCAGAGTTTGATTCAGAGCTGGGAAGCGCAACTCAGAGTCCTAGTTCAGCTGAGTTTTGGGTATGTGATTTTTAGCAAAACCACCCCCACCCCAGAGGCTCTAGTTCCTCATTTGAAAAAATGGCGACAATACCAACCTTAGAAGATAATTAGAACATCAGAGTGAGCCAGTGTCTGTGAACGTGCTTTGAAAACTGGAAGATGCTGAAAAAGTGAGTCGGGTCATTCATTCTAACCAAATATCTTCAAGCTGTCTTTCCCAGGGGGAATTCAGTCATCGTACTTTCTTCCTCAAAGACACATCTGCAGAGCACCTGGAGGCATTCCAGAGCAATGTCACATAAGAGGACATGATGGGGTTCTAGCTTTTGGGGTGTGGGCCTCTTCCTCCCAGTAATTCCTCCTGACCGCAGGCCCTCTGGTCCAGCCACAGACGGGGTGGTTCAGGTCACCTGAAATGCAAAAGAAGAGGTGGCCTCATAGCCTACAGGCCCTCTCAGCCTGTAAAGCATCCTACTGGTGTTTCCAGGGTGGGAGAATCCGGAAGCACTTGGTGCATGTTTCCAACCTGCAGTATGTGGCTTTGGGCTCTTCAGGCTGGAGTTTAAATCCTGCCCTTGTCAGTTACTTGCTGTGCTATACTGACAAGTGGCTTCCTTTCTGGCTTCAGTTTTCTCATCTGTGAAATGCAGGATAATACTTCTCTCTTAGGCTAGTTTAGAGGCTCCCATGAGCTGGCATGGGAAGAGCCTGGCATCGTGGGCTCAGCAAATGTCAGTGGCTGCTCTGTCTCCTCCCTTTCCTTTCTTCAGAGTGAGAGCTTTGCGGCAGGTCAGTCCACAAACCCACAAGCACTGGCCATAGAAATGGTCAGAGGAGGGGCTGGCCGGTTAGCTCACTTGGTTAGAGCACGGTGCTGATAACCGCAAGTTCCAGGGTTTGGGTCCGCATACCGGCCAGTTACCAAAAGAAAAAAGAAAAAAGAAAAGAAAATGGGTAGGGGAGGTCCACCTTCTGGGCTGGGCAAGGTTTAGGGGGTGTATTTTATAGGGGCAGAGAAACAAGTGACAGAGTCATCCACCTACTCATTGTGACCTTCACATGGTGTCACTCACTCTCTGGTCCTCAGTTTACCCA
>NW_007757711.1:5828-6825 GCF_000696425.1 Galeopterus variegatus | reverse complement strand
TTTTTTTTTTTTTTTTTTTTTTTTTTTTTTTTTGTATTTAGAAACCTAGTACTAAGGAAGCCATGAAACAGGGAATTTGCAGAACATTTTTAGAGAGGTCAAGAATCCTAGTATGATGATGGTGCATATATACATTTCCCTCTTTCTTTTTCAGGACTGCAGGTGTCGAGAGAGTTCATCCTTGTCTTTGACTCAGTCCCACGCAGATGCATTCCCTCTGAGCTGTTCAATGACCAGCATCCTCTTGAACCTTTGGCAGAATTTGGCTCCATGAATGATGCCAGGAACAAGAATTAGGATCCAGTTCTAGGACTTTAGGATGACTCACTGGGTAACTTTGGTCCAGTAACAATAGAAAAATGACTCAGTTGCTCTGTCCGTGAGGCTGGGGCAGAGATTCCGGCTGCCTGCTTCACACAAGGGATGAAGAAGGGCCAGGCTTGTGAAGTAACAGAGGCCTTGGGAGCATGCAGGGGAGGGGCGAGGAAGGGGTGCCAACACAGAGCTGGAAGACAATGCAGGAGGCAAACTGCACAGAACTGAAGGAGATCCCAGAACCTTGACAGGGCAGCCTGGGTGTAGGGTGTTCTTGATGCAGTGGAGAAAACTGAATCAAGTCAACTTCCATCCCTTGTCTTTCTCCAGACTATCTCTTTTGGGAGCAGGGAAGGGGAGGGAAGGTGGACTGGTCAGTACAGGGATCAAACCCTGGACCCTGGTGTTATCAGCACCACACTCTAACCAACTAAGCTAACCAGCCAGCCCTGAGACTATCTTTCTACTTTCATGGGTTACTCGTGGATTCAGAATAAAACTGGTGGCCAGTAGGCTTTCAGAAACTTTCTGATGCTCATTATCTTGTTCATTTGGCCACACAGGACTTCTCACATTTTAGATTTTCAGATTTTAGACTGTATGTTTAGTAATGGCAGGAAAGAACATATGATTGACATATGTCTATATAATTGACATATAGATATACGTGTGTGTGTGTGTG
>NW_007757711.1:0-275 GCF_000696425.1 Galeopterus variegatus | reverse complement strand
CATTGATTCAACATTATTTAATATTACAATCTGTAATCATATTTCCCCCATTGTCCCACAACGTGTTTTATAATTGTTCTTTGCGGGGACAGGGAGGGTTATCCACAGTTATTCAAGGTTCATGCATTGTATTTACATATCACGTATGTTTAATCTACTTTAATCTAATTCTACCTACCTCCAGCCCTGCTTTTTTTTTGTTTTGCATTGTTTCTCAAGTTTTCTAAAGAGTCCAGGGTAGTTGTCTTATAGGATCTGCCATATTCTGGGATTAT
>NW_007757710.1:6454-6825 GCF_000696425.1 Galeopterus variegatus | reverse complement strand
TTTCAAACAACTACAGATAGATCTACCATATGATCCAACAATCCCACTACTGGTTAGACACCCAAAGGAATAGAAATCCTCATGTGGAAGAGACACCTGCACCCCCATTTTTATTGCAGCTCTATTTACAATTGCCAATATTAACTTAAATGCCCATTGAAGAATGACTGGTAAATGAAAATGTGTAATACATGCACAATGGAATAATCATTCGGCTTTAGAAAAATAATGAAATTCTGCTATTTTCAGCAATGTGGATGAGCTTGCAGAAAATTATGTTAAGTGGAATAAACCAGGCACAGAAAGAGAAATACCATGTGTCTTTACTCATTAGTGGGAGCTAATATTTATTGATTGAATACAGGTCTTTG
>NW_007757710.1:0-949 GCF_000696425.1 Galeopterus variegatus | reverse complement strand
GAACCTACAAAACATATACTGAGTCTAGATGTTAATATTTGCTGACAGTATACTTCAGGACTGGAAAACAAAAATAAAGTATGGCTTATAAAATAAAGTACAACTAAATTAGTACAGTCATTATGGAAAGTTGTATGGAGGTGTTTCAAACAACTACAGATAGATCTACCATATGATCCAACAATCCCACTACTGGTTAGACANTGCCTAGAAGAAAGGAGTTCAAATGTTCTCATTGCAAAGAAATGACAAGTGTTTGCACTGACGTATAAGCTAATTAGCCTGACGATCATAATACAGTATATACGTAATCAAATTATTACTATGTACGCCATAAATATGTATAATTATTACATGTTAATTAAAAATAAATTAATATAAATAAATAAGAATACATAAAAAAGGATCTTCACTAAATATTGAAAAAAGAGTTTGAAAGGTCAAGGCACCCAACAGCAGCAGTTTCTTGTTGGATCAGCAGGTTTGCTCCAGGTGCCAAATTAACAGGGTAAGGGAAGTTTTAACAAGACCTATCACATGTAGAACCCATGAATTTTCCAAATCCGCTGCTGCAAAGATGGGATAATTTACTTATTGATTAATTCAGCAAAATCAAGTTAGAAAAATGGAAAAGCCCTTACATGTTCTGAGGAGCAGGTAAACAGCAACTCTCTCCCTCATCCAGTCTTGATGGTGTCACAAATGGACTGTGAAAGACTGAATGGGTGCTCCGGAGAATTGAGGATATCAGAAACATGAAGCACATGATCCCTTTCAGTAGGGCAGGTCTTCGCATTAAGGAAGAAGAGAGAATGTCAATTGTGTAAAGCAGAAACCCTGGAAAGAAAAGAGCAGAAAGGACGTGGGATTCTGGAAGGTGTAGGTCTTAGACCATACTGTAGAGCAACACAAAATGACTAAAGTGCAGAGGACATCTTTGAAAGGCAAG
>NW_007757709.1:6591-6826 GCF_000696425.1 Galeopterus variegatus | reverse complement strand
ACCACCAGTGCCAAGGAGCATGCCAAAAACATCACCTCCATGTAGGTGGCCCACCAAAGCCTCCACAATAGCCAGGGCTGCCATGAAAGTGACTAGACACCACAACCACCACACAGATGGTTCGCCAGCCACTGGAGTGCATTGACACAACAAGAGTCACCAGCAGAGATAAACAAAAGAAGAGGATGTCTCTCTCCACAAAGCCCATTTCAGAGTGACAGAAGAAGCATCTGCT
>NW_007757709.1:0-834 GCF_000696425.1 Galeopterus variegatus | reverse complement strand
CAACAAAATAGTTTGAGCATCTTTTATATATCATACACTGTGCTAATCTACCTTCATAGAGTTTCTATTCTAGTTGGAGAGACAGACAAATACATAAAATAATTGTGATAACCTCTAAGTGCTATAAAAAAGGTAAACAAT
Organism: Galeopterus variegatus; assembly: GCF_000696425.1. Lineage (NCBI taxonomy): Eukaryota > Metazoa > Chordata > Mammalia > Dermoptera > Cynocephalidae > Galeopterus > Galeopterus variegatus. Next base: position 693 of record NW_007757709.1, on the reverse strand, counting down.
TAAAATAGAGATTTCAACAGATTTGCAAAATAAGCCTATATTAGATCAGATGATCAGGAAAGCTTCATATAGGTGATATTTGAGATAAAAAACAAAGAATGAAAGAAGCGTGATCTGCCTATAAGTCAATGAAAGAACATTCTAGATAGGAAAAATAGCACATGCAAAGGGCCTACTAAGGACTTTTAAGATATTGAGGAAGAGCAGTGTGGGAAGAAGAGCACACATGATAGTGCGGGAGAGCAGTACAAGATGTCATTGGAGGACAATCAGGGGCTGGATCATACAGGGCCTGGAGGCCTTGGTAAGGAGTTTATATTCCTGTACATTGGGAAGCAATTAGAGTGTCTTAAAGAGGGAAGGGCAATTTCCAGATTATTTTTGGTGTGGAGAATAGATTGGAAGGAGCAACAGTAAAGGCAGAAAAAACACTTAGGAAGCTAGTACAGTAGTTCAGACAAGCTAGGACAATGGCCAGAAAGATGGAGATCCAAGAACAGGGATTCAAGATGTATTTTTTTTTTTTTTTTGTCTTTTTTCCGTGTCCGGCAACGGATCGCAACCCTCAGTGTTGCCCCCGTACCGGACCGGGGACCGGCAACGGGATCGCAAGCCTCGGCGTTGCTCCCGCGCCTCGCTCAGCCAGTGAGCGGGAACCGGTCTGTATGTGGGATCCAAACCCTCGGCGGGAGC
>NW_007757708.1:5709-6826 GCF_000696425.1 Galeopterus variegatus | reverse complement strand
TGGAAGTAGCCCGCAGCATGTGTGGGAGTGGCAGAGAAAAGCATTTCTCATAGAAAAGATATGTAAACAAGCTTGAAAGGCTTGAAAGTAAACTACAGGTTGACTGTTATAGCTCGAATAGAGTTATGAGGAAGAGTGGGAATTGAGACTTATATAGGCAGGTTGCAGCAAAGAACCCTATGAGAAAAACTTGAATCTAAAGTTCATCCTTAAAATTTAGGAAGGCAAATTATAATTATAAGCCTGATGAACTTTGTATCTAGCAAGACCATTCTGGCTACTGTAATGAAAAGCTTTGAGACATGGGGACTAGTTAGGAGACCACTGCAGTTACAGAAGAGGGATGGAAACTTGAGCTAAGGCTATATATGGTAGTATGTTCAGAGAGAATGACATGAAACAGAGCAAGTAGGAAGGTAAACAAAGACACACTACTAATTGTATAGGAGGCAGTAAAAGGGAATCAAGAGAATAAATCTGGAAGAACTCATAGTGAACAACAACATGGTATGTTCAGAGAAAGGATTTTAGTATTAGGAAGAGGAAGCAAAAATGTTCTTATCTGATATGGTGGTTAGTTAGTTAACATAGTTAGAATTGAAAGGACACTGGTATAGTAAAACGTTTTCAATTACAGAGACAGGCCTCTGTTAACAGTTAGGTATCAGATGTTGGGTGACTGATATGATGTAGATTCGTATTCCAAAAAATGTTAAACAGTGGATAGATTTTGTGTTCTTTATGCACCTTCTTTTTTATACCTTTGTTCGATAGGAAATTCAGTAACATTAGCCAACTTTATAATGTGAAAATATAAATGTGAAAGAATCAGGCAGAATTCCAAAGACTTAAGACTTGGATGAGCCTCTAGGTGTCAAATGTTGGTAAATTTCCAGATGATTACTAAGTTTATTGTTAAATTGAGCCTATTAGTTGATATATCTTGACCTTAAATGGTATCTGCAGTAGAGTCAAGAAAAGGGATGTCAAGTAAGATTAATAACAAAATCAATCACCAACCTTGGTTTGTTTATATGAACAAAAATCGTATCCATTGTTTTGTGTATTTTGAGAATATTTTGGCACTTTACCAACATGTTCTGTGATGAAAAAATGA
>NW_007757708.1:0-619 GCF_000696425.1 Galeopterus variegatus | reverse complement strand
AGAATTGATAAAGCAGTAATGAAGAAATAGCAAAATCACGTATTACAAATTTGCACATGGCAGGTTCTGTGCATAAAGCCTAAATATCACTGCCAATGGAGAAATAGGTCCTGCAAGAGAGAAAGATCTAAATTGTTTAATAATGAGGACAAATTTAGTAGGCACTGGCTGACAGAATATTTATTTTTAAAGCATGCACATCCAGAAAGATAACTGCTCTCAAACTATGTAATAACACACTAATCTTCTAGTAATCTGAACATTGATCCTATTGGTTGTGTGTCCTTTATTCACTGGACTGGAAATCCACCAGCCTGTCACTGATCATCTCAAAGATAATTGACTGTACTTCTGCTGCTTCTGCTACTAAAAATTCACTTCCTGATATGGGAATTAGGTATAAAAAATTTAACACACATCTCAAATGCTTCTCAATTCATATGATTTGAAATAACAACTTCTTCATTTTGGATGCCCTGAATCCAAAAGAAAGCTCCAGGCTCCCTCTAAGCTTTTAGAATGAAATAGTTCAGATTGTGGAAAGAGACTTCAAGGTAGAGAAACAGATTTTAAGAATGTTACAAGGCCAAGTCATATTTTTGAGGAGTATGCCATATCT
>NW_007757707.1:6561-6826 GCF_000696425.1 Galeopterus variegatus | reverse complement strand
TAAAAGAGAAGGCCTGTGCGGGACAAGGGGCTGAGGGAAGCGCCCCGCGAGTGACAGCCCACCCCAGGGTGGGGCTCTGGCAGCTGCGCATTCGCCTGTTCACGGAAACGTTCCTCGGCTGAAGTACTGATTGATGCTTACCAGGCAAAAAAGACCAGCAGAGATCACAGATGTCCTGACGGAGGTTTCCTTGGCCAAAAATAAAAACCTGAATGTGACCAGGCTTCACTCCAACAAGCAACACACACGGAGATGCAGAGGACAC
>NW_007757707.1:3959-5709 GCF_000696425.1 Galeopterus variegatus | reverse complement strand
TGGCTGAGTGTTGGGGCTGGTGGTGGTCTATGGGCTCATCACACAATCTGCTCTGTTCTGTGTGTCTGGAATTCTCTAAAACAGCATGTAAAAGGAACTTAGAGGGGACATCCGAGGTGGCGTGTGGTCAGAAGTGGGGCCCTAGGTCCACGGTGTTTTAGAGCTTTATTTCAGCATCAAAATCCCAAGTAAATGGAGATGTCTGTGTCCCTCTTGCCTCTGGCAGGCACGCTGGGTGCTTAGCATCTGCGGACAGCCTGGCTCCCCCGGGAGGATGCCTGAGCAGACATTTGTGCTTATAGACGAGAGAGAAGAGGGACCTCGTCTCCCCAGCTGTGAGCTGGCAGTCACTACCTCAGCCCTCCAGGGGTCCCTGTGAGGGGCAGGGGGCAACTTGCATTACCATCAGCGTTTCCCAGCGGCTCAGCCTTGGGTGTCAGGAAGTCACAGGTGTGCCAGGGTCCTCCTCACCTGCTGTCCCGCTCTGACACTTTCTGTGATGTTCGCACTAACAGGGAAATTTTCTGTAAGACCCCAAGAAAGTGCTTTTTATTAACTTCTTTGTTCTGATTAATTTAGGTTCTGCAGGTTAGCAGCAACATAATTTGATATTTTGACATTTAATCTGGTGGAAAATTGGCACGTTTTTCTCCGGCATCTAACGCGTGGAGTCGTTTCAGAGAACGTGTTCATGGTGAATTTCTCTGATGATGACAGACAGCACCCTGAGCACACATGGCTTTACAAACTGTAGAAATTTAATGGTTGGGACTGCTGGGGGTTAGGGCTGAGCTCCTGGCTGCTTGGTCCTCGCTGAGCTCCTCCAAGAGCTGATCCATCACAGGTGCTTTTCACTCCAGGCCCATTCCCTCGCCAAAGGTACCATGTCCATGTAACCCACAGACCTGCTTGTCCTGGACTCAGCTCTCCCCTAGACAGAGGTGTCTTTAGGGCATCCCTCGCCCAATCTTGTGCCTGGACTTCCTGCTGTTTCACTAACAACCTCAGGGAGCACAAAAGGAGAGGGGAGTTCACCAGCCTCTCCGGAGTCCTGGTCCCCTGGACAGCAGGTGCAGGGGTGGGCACGCTGGCCTGGGGGAGGCAAGTGAGGGATAAACAGGAGCCTACAGCTCTAGGCGGTGGCACAGGCTCCAGAGGGCAGTTACTGGCCAGCTTTAACGTGGCATCGACTATAAACGTGGAATTGTCTGGACTCTGGTTTTCTGCCCTGCCTTCCTGCTGCTTTTCTTACACACTTCAGAGGCTACAGGAGACACTTCAAGCCAATTTGTTGGCTTTTACTTGCAGTCAACCCCAAGTGGCAGGTTCTTCTGTTAAGGACCTCTGGGAACAAATTCACAACTAAATACACACAGCCAAAGGGAGTGTGTCGTGAAAGGAAATGAAAGAGTTCTGCCTTCCCCACAGAGGAGCTCCTCAGATAACAAGTGTAAACCCAGCCAAAATACAGAAACAATGACCTGAGGGCTCTAGAGTATGAGAAAACACAGGCAGGCTTTGCAGGGGGAGTCATAACTGGAAGAAGCATCTGGCACATGTAGTCTTGTTCTGCAGCTTTACCATGAAGGCAGCCATGGTCACGGTGCTGCATGGGGCTATTAATACTCTGCAAGAAAGTTACCACCTCTGGGGGCAGAGGGGACAGGTGAAGGAGCCTGGGACTACCTGGACTGCCTGTGCGTGCGTGCGTGTGTGTGTGAGAGAGAGAGACAGACAGACAGACAGACAG
>NW_007757707.1:0-3306 GCF_000696425.1 Galeopterus variegatus | reverse complement strand
AGACAGACAGACAGACAGACAGGGAGGGAGGGAGGGAATGAATCCTGGAAAGAAGAGAGCCAGAGAAGGGGGAGGCCCTATTCTGTATATAACCCCTGCTCAGGTGTGTGGCAGATCCCTGAGTCACACCAGCACAAGGCAGACTGACAGTTCTGAACTGAAACCTGAGCTGCTGCCGGCCACATGGAGGGGAGGCAGAGTCTGCAGTTTCAGCAGGACCAAGGAAGTTGCCTGTAAAACAACACCAACATTCTTTGGAGGAATATAGCAGAATCTCTACACAACTTAAAATTCACAATGTTCAGGATACAATCTGTCGGGAGCCTGTAGCCCCACACCCTTTCTTGTGTGCCTATGGCCCTGCACCTGTTCCTGTGCGACCAAGCCCATGTGAGGGGGGGCTTGTGCCAGATGTCGGGGGGGACGGGATATCTGCCGGGGGGGCTGTTTGTGCCTGGAGCACTGTATTCCTGGCTATGCAAGTTTACTCAAGAGTGACCTTTCATTTCTTTTCAAGTTTCTGCTTTCTTGCAAAGACTGGGGGCTGCTTTGCATCAGAGATTTTCTGACTTTGTTTCTTCTCAAGATCTTATCATATTCCTGCATTCCTAACTCCTTACAATATGCCTGCTTTTTCCTATATAAGATGTAACCTTAGAGCCAATAAACGAGACTTGATCAGAATACTGTCTTGTCTCAATTTCTCGCATCTCTTGTTCCATCCCATTCCCACTCCCCCCTCCAGGTCTACGTTGAATAACCTGCGGGTCGGGACAACAATCCAAGATTATTTATTATACAGAGAACCAGGAAAATATGACTCTTTCTCATGAGAAAAGACCACCGAGACTAAGCTCAACATGACCCAGAAGAGGGACGATGGACATAGGACCTTAAAAAGCTATGATACCTGTGCACAACCAAATAAGGGAAATATACATAATGAGTGCAATAATGGGAAAGCTCAGCAAAGATACAGAAAATACTAAAAAATGGAAACTTTAGAATTGAAAATCTTAAGATCTGTATTAAAATTACTGAATGAACTTAACAGCAAAATGGAAAGATAGAGGAAAATATTAATGACTTAACAAATCAATAGAAACAATGTAATCTAAAGAAGACACGGAAAAATGTCGACAGAAAAGATCAGTGCCTCAGAAAATGGTGGGAGAACATCAGTAAACGTAACACACAAGTAACTAAAGTCCCAGAAAGTGAGGATAGAATGAGGGAGGCAGAAAAAATTTTGGAAAAAATAATGAACAGTGGGAAAAAATCTTTAAAATTCTGAAAGAAAAAAGTCCAGAATTCTGTATTCGACAAGAATATTCTTCAAGAATAAACACAAAGACATTCTTAGGTAAAGAAAAGTGAAGAGAGTTTGTCACCCGCAGAATGGCCCTGTAGACGTGCTAAGGAAAGGCCTCAGTCTGAACGAAAGTGGTTCCAGCAGGAAACTTGGGTTCTTCAGAGCGAGTCGATAGTACTGGAAATAGAAAGTGTTTGCATAAACAGAACAATCTGTTTTCCTCTTAATTTATTTAAAAAACATAACTATGTAAACAAAAAGTTGTCATGTTACGTGTGGGTTGATAAGTACATAGATGTAACATACATGACGACTATAACGTGAAAGGGAAGGGAGGTGGAGACGACCGCGCATGGCTGCGAGGTTTCCCCACTCTATGTGAAGTGTTACGGCACTGTCTTTAAGCAGCCTGTGAAAAGTGTACATTGTAAACCTTAGAGCAATTCTAATGTGACAAAAATGGTGAAAGAGCCAATAAAAAATTAAAATGAAGTTCTATGAGAAAATTCAACATACTCAAAGTAAAAAGGAAAGGAGGAAGGAACCAGCAACAGCAACGGTAACGACAACAGAAGCAAAGGCAAAGCAGGCAGCACAGGGCGCCTCCACCCAGCAGTACAAATAGTTACATTAAACGTGGATGGAATAACTTGCCAACTAAAAGGCAGAGACTATCAAAAGGGACACAAAAATAAACAGACACAAGTGCATACTGTGTATACGAGACACACGTTAAATATGAAGGTAAGTGGACAGAACATCCACTGTGACACCCAGAAGCATGAAGAGCGTGGCTGTGTTTATCTCAGAGACGAAACAGACCTCATCACAAAGAGCACTACCGAAGATAAAGGCGGACATTCCAAAACAATCAATTCTGGTCAATTCATTTGGAAGACATAACGATCGTAAGTATTTGTGTTCCTAAAATAGAGTTTCCTACAATAAATGAAGCAAAAATGGGGAGAATCAAGGAAAGGAACAGATAACTCCACAATCATTGTAGGGGATTTGAACACCTCTCTCTCAGCAACTGATAGAAAAAGGTAATAAACACAGAGGGAGTCTACTGACAGTCTCAGCCATCTTAGCAAAATTGACATTTATAAAACACTACACCCATGTTCTAGTAGGGATTATCCCAGGAATGCAGGGTTTGCTTAACATTTAAAAAAAATCAGTGTAATTCACCACATTAAGAGAACAGAAGAGAAAAATAATAATAATTTCAATAGATAAAAAAGCACCTGATTAAACTCAATAACCAGCAATGATTAAAAATAAAACAAAACAAAATCTCCCAGCAAACTAGGAGTAGAAGGAGTTTTTTAAATCTCTTAAAATGCATCTATGAAAAATCTTCAGCTAATGTCCTACCTAGGGACGAAACATTAAACGCATTCCCTCTGATGTCAGGAACAAGACAAGGATTCCCAGCATGACCGCTCCTACCCACCTTTGTCTCAGGGGCCCGAGCCGTTGCAATAAAAGAAGTAAAACAATTCAGAAAGTCAGAAAGAATGCTGTTCCTGTTTGCAGATAACATGCTTGCCTATTAATAAAACAACCAGAATTAATAGATAACTTAGCAGTGTTGCAGGGTAATATTTTTTAAAAACCAAATGTATTTTTATATGCTTCCAGAAAACATTTAAAAATTGAAATTTCNAACACCAAGTCGAGGGTTAAGATCCCCTTACCGGTCATCTTTTAAAAAAAAATAAAATAAAATAAAAATAAAAATAATAAAAATAAAAATAAATAAAAATTGAAATTTCAAAAGACAATGCCGTGATCAAGAGTGCCAAACACATAAACAAGCAGAAATAAAAGAAAGACCTCCTTGCTGAAAACTACAGAACGTTGCTGAGAGGAATTAAAGAAGATCTAAATAAATCGAGGCACGAATCATGTTTATGGATTGGAAGATTCGATTTTGATAAGCTGTTAATACCCCCAACTTGACCTATAGTTTTTTAGCACCATCCCAATCA
>NW_007757706.1:6406-6826 GCF_000696425.1 Galeopterus variegatus | reverse complement strand
CATAAAGTGACGAGCCCTCCTGTCCCCTGACCTCTCGTCCAGGTCCTTAGAATCAGCGGTGACAGACACAGCCCTCGCGTTCAGAGGGCGTCCAGTCTGGTGGGGGCCTCAATCAATGAGAGAAGGGCTCGCAATGAGCAGCGACGGGGGGTGCTTAGGAGGCGTCCAGGGAAGCCCCCTCTCGGGTGGGGAATCAAGCGACTCCGGCAACCGAACGCGACCTATAAAAGAGACCGATTGAAGCGACTGAAGTCGCTCTGAGGCCACCCCACGGTCGGGTCCTGGGCGGCGAGGGACGAGGAACTGCTGGGACATATTCCCTGCGCCTTCGTTCTGCAGGCCACACCTCCACTCCCGGCCGTCGCCAGAGAAGACGCGCCGACCTCTGGGCGGGTCACTTGCAGGACGTTCCGAATCCAC
>NW_007757706.1:0-755 GCF_000696425.1 Galeopterus variegatus | reverse complement strand
CTCCTCAGTGTGGTTTGCAATCTTGGCAAACGCTGTCTTATCTTAAAATGGAAAGTATATTCTTCAGGAGAAGTATATTCAGGAGGGAGAAGATAAATGATAAAAGAGAGAGGATTTCAGGGAAGCATTGTTCTTAGACACCCACCCTGTCCCCTTGTGCTCATGAGGTAGAATGTTGTCTTCTGCACGAGTCCAGCTCCGGCCCAGCAGGCCCCTCTCTCCAGGGCTCCAAGCCCTTCCCTTCCCAGATGTCCAGGCCGGGGAGAAGCAGTTCTTGCTGAGCAGGGATGTGCAGCAATACACTTCACAAAGACACGAGGCAATTACCGGCCAGAGCGCTGCATTTTGACAGACTCGTTGCTCTCTTCCCAGACTGAACATCTGGATGTGGCTGCTCCTCTTCACCTTCCAGCTCCCTGGAGCTGCAGCACTCAGGCACTCCTTGACCCTCTCCTGTGCTTCATATGGGGACAAGAGTCCAGAGCAGCAGAGGTGGCTGCCCCCCACTGTGCTGGGCATTTTTTACTTCAATGCAGGTGGCGGCATGGAGCAGCCACACCTGGAGGTAGCAGGACCTGGACTGGAACCATGCTGCGTCACTCTGCAGTCCTGTCACTGTGGAGACGTCTCTTACTCTGTATGATCTTGGGGCTCCTTGTTTATAATGCTGGGAACACCCAGTGATGGCCACCTCCTCCGAGGCTGGTCTGAGTGTGATCACACGGTGCAGGGAAGGCTAGGAGCTACCAAGGACT
>NW_007757705.1:5938-6827 GCF_000696425.1 Galeopterus variegatus | reverse complement strand
ACTTTGGGTTGTATAGACATTTTCACGACATTAATTCTTTCAATCCAAGAACATGGAATATCTTTCCATCTTTTTGTGTCTTCTTTAGTTTCTTTCAGTAGTGGTTTGTAGTTCTCATTGAAGAGATCTTTCACCTCCTTGGTGAAATTGATTCCTGGGTATTTTATTTTTTTGCTGACTTTTATAAATTGGCTTACTTTCTTGATTTCTTCTCCCATTAGCCCATTATTGGAGAATGGAAATGCAACTGATTTGGGGGCATTGATTTTTTGTCTTGCATCATTACTGAAATTATTAATCGGCTCAGAAAGTTTTTTGATAGAGTCTTGATATATATATATATAAAGAATATATATTGATGACTATGTGTGTGTGTGTGTGTGTGTGTGCGTGTGTGTGTGTACATAGTCATCAATGGCTTTTATTGTGTTGAGATACTTTCCTTCTATACCTAACTTGTTCAGAGTCTTTATCATGAAGGGATACTGAATTTTGTCAAATGCTTTTTCTGCATCTATTGAGATAATCATATGGATTTTGTCCTTGATTTTGTTGATATGATGTATCACATTTATTGACTTGTGTATGGTGAATTATCCTTGTTTCCCTGGACTGAATCCCACTTTACCATGGTGTACACTTTTTTGATGCGCTGCTGTATTTTGATTGCTAGTATTTTGTTGAGGATTTTTGTGTCTATTTTTATCAAGGATATTGGCCTGTAGTTTTCTTTTTTTGCTTTATCTTTGTCTGGTTTTGGTATTAGAGTGATGTGGGCCTCACAGAATGAGTTTGGGAGAGTGGCTGGTGTTTCAATTTTTTGGCATCATTTGAAGAGAATTAGTATTAAATTTCTCTTTATAGGTTTGATAGAATCCAGCAGTAAAGC
>NW_007757705.1:0-215 GCF_000696425.1 Galeopterus variegatus | reverse complement strand
GAGGTCTGGCAGGTGGCTGGCCTGTTCTGCCTACTTGGGTACTTCTCCCGTCAGTGGCAGCGTGGCGCAGGGTCGAGTGATAGTTCTGATGAAGATAAAGAATTATTGGAGTAGACTGGAGTGAGCCAGTAGGACAAGAGATAATGAACTAAAATTAGAATTCTATATTTCAAGGCTTTGAAAGAGGTGTTTTTATTGTTGATGGCAATGTCTGG
>NW_007757704.1:6194-6827 GCF_000696425.1 Galeopterus variegatus | reverse complement strand
ACACTGAGGGTTGCGATCGTTGCCAGACACGAAAAAAGACAAAAAGGAAAAAAAAAAAAAAAGGCTTTAACTAGTCTAGCCTGACAGCAATCAATTTTCTCACACCTGACATAATATTACATAAAAGCTTCATCAAACAGGGAGCAAACATAATAAATGATGGGAAATAAGGATGTTTAATGGATGTCTCAGCTCATCCATAGCCTTCATGACACTGTATTTTTCATATTTAAGACAACAGTTAATGGTGCAAACCCAAGGTGCCAAAAGGACCCAAATAAATTGAGGTAATCTAGCATAAACACACCTGTGATTTGATGTGTAATTGAATTGCAATGATGTATTTTTATAACAACAAAATATATGTTTCTCATAATATGATGACATTCTATTACTTAGGGGTGTTACATTAAATCTCCCACCAGACAGAACATCACTTAAAATGATTGCATAGCACTGGCCAGAACAAGATTTTCAAATTTATGGGTAGCAAGGACATACCTGTGCCTAAAAAGAGAAAAAAAAAAAAGTGCCTTTATGCTTCAATGGGCACCTTCATGAGTAGTAGTTACATCCACAAACTCTTTGCCACTTAGTCACTGTAAAGATGTCTTTTCCCCTTGAAAAATTCAT
>NW_007757704.1:0-2929 GCF_000696425.1 Galeopterus variegatus | reverse complement strand
CGGTGAGACAGAGAAAAGGGAGAGAGACCCGAGCCAGGCACTATTTCAGCAAAAAAGCTTTCTTCCCCTAACGTGGGGGGAAGACTGAGGCAGATCAGTTCCCCCAAACAAAAGAAAGAGGGGTTTATAAGCCTTTGAGGGTTCTGGCAGAGTAATGGGACATTTCAAAGTCAGTGGCATGCAAGGTGACACAGCCCTCGTAGTCTGCTAACACCTGGTCAGTTAGGGCATAGGCTTCTAATTAGTGTCCTTACTATACCAGTGCAAAGCCCTCCAGCCGGCTACCGCAGCCCACAAGGCTTTCCCTTTCTGGTCATGTTTACCCCTTCCCAAGAGAGGAATTTCATTGCTCAGTTCCCAGAGCAGAAAAGGGAAAACGGGAGGGGAGGAGGGGGAAAGCTGCTTGCCCCGGCTGTGCTGATGTTAAGCGAGCCATGAGGCCTAACACTCTGGGCGTTATTTGGAGTGCCCGGCTGGGTGTCATCTTACAGCTCCTAATTGAAAACAAAATGCCACTGCACTGCTGTTTTTTGACATTGCCTAATTCCTAATTTATGAGGACAGACATCAATCTGTTTCTAAAACACTTGCATTACACTAAAGTACTCTGTCTCTACAATATCTTGCCTACTGACCTGTTAAGTGTTCAAGGAAAAATGTGGGAAAAAATATATATATATATAGTGAATATACACTTGGAAGTGTCATGCTTTAGTGAAACTTATAGCTTTCCCCTTTAACTTAAGTACAAAGAATGATTGGGTGGCACTTTTGCAAAATTTCAAATAAAATCTATGTGATATGTACAGTGGAATGAAAGATAAATGTGCTTTTAAAATTATTGGAAACTGTGTGTCACTACTGGAACAGGTCATCTATCACAGAATCAAGATTTTTTTCAGAAAAGCCAACACCAATCTCTTTTTCTAGAAAACCTTGAAACGATGTTTTAAAAGTAGCATAACAACAATGATATTGCATAAAAGATAAAAACATTTTGTGTCTCCCTAGTGAAAATTTGTAATTACATTTCAACAATTATTCTTTAACTAATATGTATCTAATTTTACATTTATCTACTTAATTATCTTCTACAAACAACTCAATTTAAATGACAAAAGGAAACTCAAAGAAAGTCTAAGAATGTTAAGAATAACAAAAGTGAAAGTGGTTTGAAAGAAAAGGGATTTATTTATTAATTGTATAGTTCTGGCTAAACCACTTAATATCTAAATTTGAGTGTGTAAATCTGAAAATGAACTTTTCAGAATTATGGGCAAAATATAAAAAGTAATGAATGCTATGTGTTAGATGCAGTGCATGATCAACATCAACATGAAAATTAGAGTCATGCAGAGGGTTAAAAATAGATGACCCAAAATTCCAAGCATCATTTCTACATCTATAGCGCATGAGAGCTGCAAAGGAACTTAACCTACATTAGATGCAGACACTGATGCAAGAGTTAAAAAGTGATTGATCTGAGCTCTAGAAAACCTTGAAACCATGTTTTAAAAGTAGCATAACAACAATGATATTGCATAAAGGATAAAAACATTTTGTGTCTCCCTAGTGAAAATTTGTAATTACTTTTCAACAATTATTCTTTAACTAATATGTATCTAATTTTACATTTATCTACTTAATTATCTTCTACAAACAACTCATTTTAAATGACAAAAGGAAACTCAAAGAAAGTCTAAGAATGTTAAGAATAACAAAAGTGAAAGTGGTTTGAAAGTAAAGGGATTTATTTATTAATTGTATAGTTCTGGCTAAACCACTTAATATCTAAATTTCAGTGTGTAAATCTGAAAATGAACTTTTCAGAATTATGGACAAAATATGAAAAGTAATGAATGCTATGTGTTAGACGCAGTGCATGATCAACATCAATATGAAAATTAGAGTCATGCAGAGGGTTAAAAATAGATGGCCCAAAATTCCAAGCATCATTTCTACATCGATAGCGCATGAGAGCTGCAAAGGAACTTAACCTACATTAGATGCAGGCACTGATGCAAGAGTTAAAAAGTGATTGATCTGAGCATATCAAACAACTAGAAACAGTTTCTGGTTTGACTGAATGGTCATTAAATTTCTAGTTCAATGTTCTTTCTTCTCTGTGCTATAACTGCTTATGGTTTCCATATTTAACAAATAAAAATATAGAATGCCTAGTTATATTTGATTTTCAGAGTTTAAAATATATATATATATTATTTATCTTTTAGTATGTTTCATACAATATTATACAAAAAATTATTAGTGTTTACCTGAAGTTCAGAATTAACTGTACATACTATATTTTATCTTGCAATCCAATTTAGGATAAAAAGGGGCAACAGTTACAGAAACCTGGAATATGCAGTTTTAAACTTCCAAAAAAATCTTAGTTTTAGCAAAAAAATGTCACAATCTGGGAAAATCCTACTCATACTTAAATGCACAACTCACTGGCACCAACCTTAGAAATTCATCTTTGCTTCTTCCGATGCTCCTAAGGCATTTCAGTTCTATTTTTTCTGAGAATTAATCACATCCTGCCATGAACTGCATGTTAGATTCATATGGGTTTGTCTCTTCTACCCCTTTGTGAGCTCTTCGATGATTGATATTGCTGTTTTTTAAATTATAAATCATTGTATCTGCAATCTATCTAGCCCAATGTCTTGAAGCAGCATTGTATCTGAACAATATCTTTTAAAAAGAGCATTTCTTATCAATCATAGCTATGTTTCCAAAGTTACACCAAGTCAATGGCATCATCTTCATCATAATCATCATGAGAGAAACAAACAATTATTATTGAGTGCTTCCTGTGCTTGTGGAACTGTGATAATTTCTTAGAATTCATTTACTCACAGACAATCTTAATAGGTAATTCTCACCAAAAAAAAAAAAAAAAAAATCACAGCCATCTTACTAG
>NW_007757703.1:5867-6827 GCF_000696425.1 Galeopterus variegatus | reverse complement strand
TGCTTAGCTTTTCATTACAAATATTAGATAAGAAATGAAGAATAATTTATAAAATAGAAAACAGTATAGTAATTACTTTTTCCTAAATTTATCTAGTGTTATCTACCTTTTTTTAAATTGAAACATAATCGATTGTACGTATCTGTGGGGTACAGCATTGAATATCAATACCTATGTGCAATATGTGATCCTCAAATCAGGATAATTAGCGTATTTAATCTTACAAACTGTGATCATTTTTTGAGGCCATTTACCAATTTCTCACTCAACCCCCTACTCCTTCCCCCTTTTCTTACTCTGGTGGCCTCAATTGTGTTCTCTCATTTTGAAAGTTCAACTTATTATTGTAATCATTGTATCTTTCCTTCTTTCTTTTTAAAAATAAAACAATGGTTATTTTTTTAGCTCCAATTTTGAGTGAAGACATGTGGTATTCCCCTTTCTATGCCTGGATTATTTTAATTAACATAATTTTCTCTAAGTTTATCCATGTTGCTGTGAATGGCAGAATTTCATTCTTTTTTAAGGCAGGATAAAATGCTATTGAGTATATATCCACATTTTCCTTATCCAGTAGTCTATCAATGGACATTTGGGTTGGTTCCATCTCTTAGCTATTATAAATAGGGGTATGGTAAACATGGGAGTGCAGCTATCCCTTTGATATGATGATTTCCATTCTTTTGGGTATTTGTACAGCAGTGGGATTGCTAGATCACATGTCAGTTCTACCTGTAGTTGTTTGTGAAACCTCTGTACTGTTTTCCAAAATGAATGCACTAATTTACATTCACTATAATAGTGTAGAAGGGTTCTCCTTTATATCCTCACCAGAATTTGTTATTCTCTGTCGTTTTTTTTATAATAGCCAGTTTAGCTGAGGTGAGATGTTATCTCAATGTAGTTTTGATTTACATTCCCCTGATGCTTAATGATGTTGACCACTTTTTCATGTATCTG
>NW_007757703.1:0-410 GCF_000696425.1 Galeopterus variegatus | reverse complement strand
GGATTATATCAAATTTAAAAGCTTCTGCACAGCAAAGGAAACAATCAGCACTGTGAAAAGACAACCTACAGAATGGGAGAAAATATTTGCAAATTAAACATCCAACAAGGGATTAAGATCCAGAATATATAAGGAACTCAAACAACTTCACAGTAAAAAAAACCCTAACAATACAATTAAAAAATAGGCAAAGGAAATGAATTGACATTTTTCCAAAGAAGACATACAAATGGTCAACAGGTACATGAAAAAATGCTCAGCATTACTAGTTATCAGAAAAATGCAAATCAAAACCTCATTGAGATATCATCTCATCCCAGTTATAGTGGCCATTATTAAAAAGACTGAGAATAACAAATGCTGGCAAGGATGTGTGGAAAATGGAACTCTTGAATACTGTTGATGGAACT
>NW_007757702.1:0-6827 GCF_000696425.1 Galeopterus variegatus | reverse complement strand
GCAGATTGTCAAGGAGGAGTGGTCTCACAAGAAGGGGTGTGGAGCTTCAGGTCCCCAACATTTAATTAACTAATTAATTATTTTAACAAACACATTGCAATTATATGTACTTACGGGGTACAATGTGATGTTTTGATACATATATATGTTGTAGGATGATTGAGTCAGGGTAGTTAATGTATCCACCACCTTATGCATTTACCATTTCCCTGTGGTTAAAACACTCAAAAACTTCTCCTCTAGATACTCTGTAATATATAAAACTTAACTATTAACAATAGTCATCCTACTATGCAAAAGAATACCAGAATTTACTCTTTCTAATTTTTTTTTAATTTTTAATTTTTATTATTTTTTTCTAATTGTAATTTTGTACCAGTTAGCCAACCTCTCCCTGTTTTTCCTCCTCCCTCCCCTCCCAGTCTCTGGTAACCACTGCTCTATGCTCTCTCTGTATAATATTGCTGTGGATTGATCGAATTGTGTCCCCAATGTTCATGTATTAGAAGCTTAATTCTCACTGTAACTGTTGAGGGTAGGAAATCCTATTATGGTAATCCTGTTATGGGGGCCTTGAAGAGGTGATTAGATTGTAGGACCATGCCATAGTGAATAGATTAATAATAGTGGCCAGGGGCATGGTTCTGAGGGCTTTAAAAGAAGAGCACAGGAGACGTTACTCTCTCTACTCTGCCATTTTATGCCATGTGAGACCCTTGGGTCACCGTCACTACCACCAAGACCTTCACCAGATGTGTTCTCTGGACTTTGGACTTCCCAGCCTCTGAAACTGTAAGCAATAAATTTCATTTTCTTATAAATCACCCAGTTCCAAGTATTTTGTTATAAGCAAAGAAATGTACAAATACAGAAAATTGGTACCAGAGAAGTAAGGTGTTGCTTATAACAAATACTTGAAAATGTAGAAGCAGCTTTGGAACTGGGTAATGGGCAAAGGCTGGAAGAATTTGAAGGGGCAAGCTAGAAGCATAGCTGCTGGTGGGAGTTTAGAAGCCCCCCCAAAAAAGACAAAAACAGGGAAAGTTTGGAACTTCTTAAAGACTGGTTAAATGGTGATGAGCAGAATTCTGGTAGAAATATGGACAGTGAAACCCATACTGTGAGGCCGGCCCGTGGCTCACTCGGTAGAGTGCGGTGCTGATAACACCAAGGCCCCGGGTTCGGATCCTATATAGGG
Organism: Galeopterus variegatus; assembly: GCF_000696425.1. Classification (NCBI taxonomy): domain Eukaryota; kingdom Metazoa; phylum Chordata; class Mammalia; order Dermoptera; family Cynocephalidae; genus Galeopterus; species Galeopterus variegatus. The sequence continues at coordinate 5,629 of NW_007757702.1, read as the reverse complement.
ATGGCCGGTTTGCTCACTGGCTGAGCGTGGTGCTGACAACACCAAGCCAAGTGTTGAGATCCCCTTACCGGTCATCTTTTAAAAAAAAAAAACCATACTGTGGAGATCTCAGATATAAATGAGTAGGAGCTTTTTTGAAAGTATGGCAAAGATCACCCTTGTTATGAACTGGCAAGGAAATTGGCAGCATTCTGCCCCCAAATTAAATCGAATGTGGAACTTCAAGGTGTTGACCCAGGGTATTTGGTGAAAGAAGTTTCTAAGTAGCAAAGCATTCAGGAAGCTGCATGGCTATTTGTAACAGCTTACACTGAGTTATGGCAGAAAAGGCATGATGTAAAGCCAGAAGGTATAATTATAAAAGGGAAGCAGAGAATAAACATTTGGAAAATTTGTGGCCTGGCCATGTGGTAAAAAAGCAGAGAGCATTTTCAGGAGAAAAATGCTATGATACTAAGAAGATTAGTACAAAAGAAAAGGATTATCAAGAGAAGGGGGAAAAGGCCCTGAAGGCATTGCAGAGTCCTCTGGGGCCAACTATTCCATTACAGGCCCAGAGACCTAAGGAGACAAAATGGTCTCGGGAAACAGGCCCAAGGTGCCCTCCACAAGCTTGCTGCCCAGGGCCGCCTTGGGAAGATGCTTGTAGCACCAGCATTCCAGCTGCTTTGGCTGCTCCAGCTGTGGTTAAATTGGCCACAGGTGTGGCTGGACCCACAACTTTGTCTTTTTATTTTTTTTAAAAAAGATGACCAGTAAGGGGATCTTAACCCTTGACTTGGTGTTGTCAGCACCATGCTCACCCAGTGAGCAAACCGGCCATCCCTATATGGGATCCGAACCCGTGGCCTTGGTGTTATCAGCACCGCACTCTCCCGAGTGAGCCACGGGCCGGCCCACAACTTTGAAAGATATAAGCTGGAAGCCTTGGTGGCATCCATGTGCTGTTAAGTTTTCAGGCTTGAAGAATTCTAGAGCTTTGAAGACTTGGGAGCCTCACCCCAATTTCAAAGGAAGTATGGAAAAACCTGGCGGCCCAGGAAGAGATCTGTCATAGACGCAGTGTCATGGCATAGGGCCTTCCATGCCTAGGGGAGCCCTGGGAGAGGGACCTCCATGGAAATCCCAGAACTGTAGAGGTACCAGAATGGAAACACAGCCTGGGAGAGCTGAAGTGTGAACCAAGACAAGGAAAGCTATTGGAACAGAGCTGCTTGAGGACTTGGGTGCCCAACCCTCACACCAGCATGCAGAGGACATCAAACATGGAGTCAAGGTATATGATTCACCAGCTTTGAGGTTTAATGCTTGCCCTGCTGGATTTTGAACTTGTTTGGGACTTATTACACCTTTCTTTTTTTTTTTTTTTTCCTTTTTGTCTTTTTTCGTGACTGGCAACGGGATCGCAACCCTCGGTGTCGCGCCCACACTGCGCTCAACCAGTGAGTGGACCGGTCTCTATATGGGATCCGAACCCTCGGCGGGAGCGCCACCACACTCCCAAGTGCTGCACTCTACCGAGTGCACCACCAGGCCGGCCCAATTACACCTTTCTTTTGGCCTATATTTCCCTTTTTGAGTGGTGCTGTAGGCTGGATGCCCCCCAACCTCATTGAAGCTTAATCCTCACTAACTGTTGATGATGGGAAATCCTATTATGGTAATTGAAAGGTGGGGCCTTGAAGAGGCAATTAGATTATCAGACCATGCTGTAGTGAATAGATTAAAAATGGTGGTCAGGGCCCAGTTTGGAGGGCTTAAAAGGAGAGTGAATGAAGAGGTTAGTCTCTCTCTGCCGTGTCTGCTTCCACCGTCTTGCAATGTGAGACCCCTAGGTCACTGTAGCCACCACCGACAGATGGACTATGGACTTTCCAGCCTCATAAACTGTAATCAATAAATTTCGTTTTCTGGGCCGGCCCGTGGCTCACTCGGTAGAGTGCGGTGCTGATAACACCAAGGCCCCGGGTTCGGATCCCATATATACAGATGGCCGGTTAGCTCACTGGCTGAGCGTGGTGCTGACAACACCAAGTCAAGGGTTAAGATCCCCTTACCGGTCATCTTAAAAAAAAAAAAAAAAAAAAAATTTCGTTTTCTTTATAAACCACCCAGTTTCAAGTATTTTGTTATAAGCAACAGAAATGGGCTAATACAAATGGCAATATGTACCCTATATTTGCCCCGCATTGTATCTTGGAAGTAGATAACTTGTTTTGATTTCACAGATAGGGCTTTGATCATTGGACTTCTGAGTTGAAACAAGTTAAGACTTGGGGATGAAATGAACATATTTACCTGTGAGAAGGACATGAATTTTGGGGGCCAGGCACAGAATGCTGCAGATTGATTAAATTGTGCCCTCCAATGCTCATATATTAGAGGCTTAATTCCCACTGTAACTGTTGAGGGTGGGAAATCCTATTATGGAAATCCTATTATGGGGGCCTTGATGAGGTGATTCGATTGTAGGACCATGCTGTACTGAATGGATTTATAATGGTGGTCAGGAGCATGGTTCTGAGGGCTTTAAAAGAAGAGCACAGGAGATCTCATTCTCTCTACTCTGCCATTTTCTGCCAAGTCACTGTCACCACCCTCAAGACCCTCACCAGACATGTTCCTTGGACTTTGGACTTTACAGCCTCTGAAACTGTAAGCAACAAATTTCATTTTCTTGTAAATCAACCAGTTCCAAGTATTTTGTTATAAGCAACAGAAACAGGCTAATACAATTATCAACTTTTTTTTTCAGTTTCAACATGAGTGAGATCATTTGTTATTTGTCTTTCTCTGCCTAGCTTACTCCACTTAACATAATGACATCCAAGTCCATCTATGTTGCCACACATGACAGGATTTCAATCTTTTTTATGGCTGAATAATATTCTGTTATGTATATATATATCACTTTCTTTCTTTTTTTTTTTGGATCCATGTATCCATTATTGGACACTTAAATTGATTCCATATCTTGGCTATTCTATTTTTTTTTTTTTTTGTCCTTTTTGAGACCGGCTGCACCGTGCTCAGCCAGTGAGCGCTGTGAGCGCACTGGTCATCCCTATATAGGATCCGAACCCACGGCGGGAGTGCTGCTGCGCTCCCAGTGCCGCACTCTCCCGAGTGCGCCACAGGCTCGGCCCATTGGCTATTCTAAATTGTTGTGCAATAAACATGGAAGTGGGATATCTCTTTGACATACCAACTGCATTTACTTTGGGTATATACCCAGTAGTGGGATTGCTGGATCTTATGGTAGTTTGTTGTTGTTGTTGTTTGTTTGGTTGGTTGGGTTTTTTTGTGGGTTTTTTGTTTTGTTTTGTTTTTTGCCAGCTGGCCAGTATGGGGATCTGAACCCTTTACCTTGGTGTCATAACATCATGCTCTAACCAACTGAGCTAACTGGTCAGCTTCATATTGTAGTTCTATTTTTAATTTTTTCAGGATCCCCCATACTGTTTTCTGTAATGACTGTACTAGTTTACACTCCCACCAACAGTGTAGAAGTGTTCTCTTTTCTCCACATCCTCACCAACACTTGTTTTCTTTTGTTTTATTGGTAATAGCCATTCTAACTGGAGTGAGGTGGTATTGTTGTTTTGATTTGCATTTCCCAGGGATTAGTGATGAGCATGTTTTCTAAATACCTGTTGGCCATTTGTATGTCTTCTATTCAGAAATTTCTATTAAGATCCTTTGCCCATTGTTTAAGTTCCATACATATTCTTGATATTAAGCCCATGTCAGAAGTATAGTGTGCAAATATTTTCTCCCATAATATACATTGTCTCTTCACTCTGTTAGCAGTTTCCTTTGATGTGCAAAAGCTTTTTAGTTTGATATAATCCCACTTGTCTGTTTTTGCTTTTATTGCTTGTGCTTTTGAAGTTGTTAAAAAAAATCCTTGCTCAGCGCCATATTGTGGATCATTTCCCGAGTGTTTTCTCGTAGTAGTTTTATAGTTTTGGATTTCACCTTTACATATCTAATCCATTTTGAGTTGATTTTTGTATCTGGTGAGAGGTAGGGGACTAGTCTCACTCTTCTACATGTAGATATCCAGTTTCTGCAGCACTATTTACTAAAGAGACTGTCTTTTTGTCAATATGTATTATTGGCACCTTCATCAAAGATCAGTTGGTTATAAGTGCATGAATTTATTTGGGGGATCTCTATTCTGTTCCATTGATCTATGTGTCTGTTTGTATGCCAGTACTGTGCAGCTTTGGTTACTATAGCTTTGTAGTATGATTTGAAGTCAAGTAATGTGATGCCTCCTGCTTTGTTCATTTTTCTCAGAATTATTTTGGCTACTCAGGGCCTTTTTTGGTTCCATATGAATTTTTGGATTTTTTTTTTTCTATTTCAGTGAAGAATGTAATTGGTATTTTTATAAGGATAGCATTAAATCTATAGATCATTTTGGGTAGAATAGCCGTTTTAACAATATTAGTTCTTCCAATCCATGAACATGTCAGATAGATAGCTTTCAATTTATTTATATCTATTAGGTATAACAGTTTTTTGGTTTGGAGTTTTTAGGGTTTTCTATATACAAAACATCTGCAATCAGGGACAGTTTGATTTCCTCCTTTTCAATTTGGACACCTATTCTTTTTGTGGCAGAGGGAAGGCTGCTGGCCAGTATGCAGATCCAAATCTTTGACCAATGTGTTTTAACACTGCACTCTAACCAACTGAACTAACCAGCCACCCCCTGGATGCCTTTTATTTCTTTCTCTTGTCTAATTGCTCTGGCTAGGATTTCCAGTACTATATTGAATAGAAGTGGTGAAAGTGGGCATCCTTGTCTTTCAGCTTTTCCTCATTCAGTATGATCTTAGCTGTGGGTTTGTCATATATAGGCTTTATTGTATTGAGGTACACAGCTTCTATATCTAGTTTGTTAAGAGTTATTAACATGAAGGAATGTTACATTTTGTCAAATACTTTTTCTGTGTCAATTGAAATGATCATATAGTTTTTGTCTTTCTGTTAATGTGGTATATATCATTTTTTATTTACATATGTTAATCCATCCTTGCATCCCTGGGATTAACCCCACTTGATCATCGTGAATGATCTTTTTAATGTGCTGGTGGATTTTTTTTTTTTGCTAGTATCTTGTTGAGAATTTTTTCATCTATGTTCTTCAGGGATATTGGCTTATAATTTTCTTTTTTTGTTGTGTTCATGTCCAGTTTTGTAATCAATGTAATACTGGCCTCATAAAATGAGTTGGGAGTCCATCCTCCTCAGCTTTTCGAAATAATCTGAAGAGAATTTGTATTAGCTCTTCTTTAAATGTTTGATAGAATTTGGCATTGAAACTATCAGGTCTTGGGCTTTTCTTTAATGGAAGCCTTTTTATTATTGATTTAATTTCCTAACTTGTTATTTGCCTGCTCAGATTTTCTATTTCTTCATAATTTAATCATGGTAGATTGTATTTGTCCAGGAATTTACCCATTTCTTCTATGTTATCAAACTTGTTGGTATACAGTTGTTTGTCATAGTCTCTTATTTTTTTTTATTTTTTTTTATTTTTGTCTTTTGTCTTTTTTCCGTGTCTGACAACGGATCGCAACCCTCAGTGTTGCCCCCGTACCGGACCGGGGACCGGCAA
>NW_007757701.1:4455-6828 GCF_000696425.1 Galeopterus variegatus | reverse complement strand
AGGCATTTCCTCGAGCAAAGGCAAATATGTGCCCTTGAAAGAAAAATGGGAATAACTGGCATTCATGAGGATACATTTTCTGATACACTGACAGAATAAACATAAACATCAACACATGGAACTATACGTATGGCTTGCTTGGAAACATCAACACACAAATGGCAAGCACAGAGAAAACCCATATCTGGAACCACTATATCTACCATATACTACAAAGGAGCTAATATTAGGTCCAGAAAAGTAACACCACAAAACAGCAACTAACTTACCAGAGAAATGGGGCTGCTAAGTAAAAATGAGCCAGGACTAGCACCAACAGTCCTCTGCGGAAAATGTTAAAATGCTTTAAGTCCTGAATAAACCATCTGAGAACTCCAAGATTAACATCTGGATTTCACCTCACTACCACAAGAGATGAGAAAAGTGGCATTATCTTCTAACCTTCAAATAGGTGTTAAGAATTGAAAAGGCAGGGCAAATATTAACATGATGTTTGATACCTGAATATATGATTATAATATACAGTCAGCACAACCAGAAACTAATAAATTCTCATAGCTTCCAAAAAGACAAATTTTATATCAGTTTCTCCAGACAGAGTGAAAAGTCAACAATGATTTACTGATGGCTTATTTACCGGTCCAAAGTCCAGGGAGAAGATGACCCTTGCCCTTAAGCAGTTAACCATAGTTAAGTGCAATTATATGTAAATACTGGAAGTAGAATGCCTCCTTCCTGTTTAGTTAGTCTATTGTTACAAAGTGGATCGTTTAATTTCAACAAGATAACCAAGGCAGGAAGAACTCAGACAACCTTTTACGGGTACATAGTATTTACTTCACAGTGACCAATAAATTCACAGTAAATAAAGTGATACCTACTCTTGAGGTCAACAAATCTGCTTCTTTACTGGCTCCAGTCAAATATTTCTTTATTATGAACATATTAACAAGGCTATCACATCTGTCTTTTGGGATTTACAGCATTTAAACTAATCTAGAAAAAGCATGTCATCTTAAACTTACTCATTCTTTGTCAGAAAGTTATCTCTTTGATTAGGATATTTTTCCTAATTTACCTATTTCTATCACAACCAATACAGATTTTCACATGCAAGACCTTTTTTCTGAATATTTAAAAATCAAAAGTAAAACAGAGAAACTACAAACCTTAATCTGATAACCAGAGCAGATGCAAAAGTTTCTAAACTGTCTATAATAAAAGACACCCATTCCTAACACTGTCAACGTTTTGCTTTAGAGTAAAAACAGTACGTGAAAGTGCTCAAATCACCTTACAAACGTAAACTTACTGTTGTGATAAATGGCTAGGAATGTGCTTGATAAATTTTAAAAGGAAGTTCACATTCAGTATTATTAGCCAAATATATACTTAAAAGCATATAAATAGTACCATTCTACATACAAATTTTCTGCATTTATTTCAAATAAATGTGAATATGTTAGCTGAATTCACTGCCAAAAATGACTGATTACAGAAAATTGAGGCATTTAATAGTAGTCTGTTTCATAAAATGTATCTACAATATGCAAAATTTTAAGTAACAAAAATTATCCTAAAAGTTTGTTCTTTATTTCCAAGTCCACAAATTTTGTGAGGGCAGAAGGTATTATTGAAGATTATACTTCAAAGACATTTGCTATATCCTTGAATCAATACAGTTCAAGAGTTATAAAATAAAAACCATTTCATTTGACATAATGAAGAGAAGCGATTAATTTTAACAGCTTTCAAAATTTAAGAAATGGGATTAACCATAAAGGAAACTATTTCTAATTCCTAACACTTTACGGAAGCCACTTTTAATAAACAGCAAATACAAACGATAGGTGATCAAAGCTTGTTTCACATTCTCCATGGTTTTTAGATGGGTGTGGAACCTAGGGAGTGTATCAGAATCACCTAGGGAACTCTGAGGGTATCCAACGCAGACAGTCCCCAACTTATGGTATCCAACGCAATTACAGACAGTCCCCAACTTACGATGCTTAAACTTAAGGTTTTTCGACTTTATGAAGATATAAAAAATACGGTGCAAAAGCAATACACATTCAGTATGCTCCTGGATTTACAATATTTTCAGTTTATGATGGGTTTATTAGGACATTATCCCATGTAAGTCAAAAAAATCTGTATATCAAAAATCTCCAAGGATGGAGCCCAGCATAAGTATTGTTTTTAAAGCTCCTCAAGAGATCCTGAATGTTCAGTGAGTGCTGAGATCTACTGCTTTTCTTAGTTATGGTCTCTTTAGAAACAAATAAAAAAATTAATAAATTAATAAAGGATCAGTATGCTAACATCAGGGGAGAATTACATAATGGAAACAATGAGAACACTGTTCTCACAAAT
>NW_007757701.1:0-881 GCF_000696425.1 Galeopterus variegatus | reverse complement strand
AACATAAATAAAAAAGGGAAGATACTGTCCACAAGAGGGATCTCCAAAAAAAAAAAAAAAAAATCAAAAAACAAAAATGAGGCATCTTCTCTCTCAATGAGAATGGTGATTATGATAATGACATACAATATTCTAAAAAAGAAAAGCAATCATTTTTCTCAGGCATTTCCTTGAGCCAAGGCAAATATGTGCCCTTGAAAGAAAAATGGGAATAACTGGCATTCATGAGGATACATTTTCTGCTACACTGACAGAACAAACATAAACATCAATACATGGAACTATATGTATGGCTTGCTTGGAAACATCCACACACAAATGGCAAGCACAGAGAAAACCCAGATCTGGAACCACTATATCTACCATATACTACAAAGCAGCTAATGTTAGGTCCAGAAAAGTAACACCACAAAACAGCAACTAACTTGCCAGAGAAATGGGGCTGCTAAGTAAAAATCAGCCAGGACTAGCACCAACAGTCCTCTGCGGAAAATGTTAAAATGCTTTAAGACCTGAATAAACCATTTGAGAACACCAAGATTAACATCTGGATTTCACCTCACTACCACAAGAGATGAGAAAAGTGGCATTATCTTCTAACCTTCAAATAGGTGTTAAGAATTTAAAAGGCAGGGCAAATATTAACATGATGTTTGATACCTGAATATACGATTATAATATACAATCAGCATAACCAGAAACTAATAAATTCTCATAGCTTTAAAAAAGACAATCTTTATATCATTTTCTCCAGAGTGAAAAGTCAACAATGATTTACTGATGGCCTATTTACCTGTCCAAAGTACACGGAGAAGATGACCCTTGCCCTCAAGCAGTTAACCATAGTTAAGTGCAATTATATGTAAATACTGGAAGTAGAA
>NW_007757700.1:5341-6828 GCF_000696425.1 Galeopterus variegatus | reverse complement strand
GGCCAGCCCTATCCACTGGCCACAAGGGGACACCTCTATTAGGAGCTGGGGCCTCAGGGGGGCACTTACCCTTTCAGAGTTTGGGAGTCTACATGTTAGCCTCATGACTGCTCATTTGTCCTGAAGTCTCTGGCCATTGCTGGCCTTCCTCAGCCCCTTCTTTACCCTAAGTCTTGGTCTCAAAGAGGAAGGTGCCAATTTCCTGGCCTCCTGCAGCCGGCCCCCGGGTGGCTTCCATGTCTCCCTCCAGAAGACAGAGGAGAGCTCTCTGGACTGGGGCTAGATCCGCGAGTCCTGCTGCTGAGCCAAGCGAAGGGTAAGACGATCTCCTTCCTGGGCCTCAGCTTCCTTGACTATAAAACGAAGGCATTTGATGTGGACCCATTCCACGCTCCCCATCCATCAGTCCTTGAACTCCCGCTGGCACTGTGCTTTCATTCTCCTCTCGTGGTTTTGTTTTTCTGTGCCTCATAACCTGCATTTGCTACCAATGATAAAAGGGCTCAGAGTTCATCTGTTAGAGACCTTTGCAAAAGAGCTCTTCACAGTTCCTTCTCAGCCTTGACGAAGACTTTAAAGCTGGGAGAGTGACAGAAATCCTTTCTCTTGAAGGCCTGGATGTTGGAAAACAAGGGGCAGGAAGGAAGACCTGAGTTGGAGGCACTCGGGTCACAAGGCTCTCGTGAAAAGTAAATAAGACCAATTCTGTGGCTGGCACATGGCAGGTGCTCAGCAAGGACTAAAGGTTGGATATGAACACCTCGTTGCTGAGAACGGAACTGGTCCCCTTAAAATCAGGCTGCTTTTATTAATGACTGTCTCCCAAACCCGGGATTTAAATTGTGTGTTAAGTTTTTTCCCAAAATAAAAAAGAGGGTAAAAGACTGGAGTCAGTACAGAACAGCCCAAAATAACAGTCACTGTTGCCCTGACCCAGATGGGCAAGGAACAGAGAGGGTACCTGAAAGTCTGGGTCCCTGGCTTCCGAGTTGCTAGTTAAAGCTGGAATCTTTATTCCCACCACTATCCCCCCACCCCTTTCCATCCCCTCTATTTTCAATCAAGCACTTCAAAGAGACGCCCAGAGAAGAGAACAGTGAATTCTCTGCCCACTAGTTTTCATGAGAGAAAACCAAAGAATGTTTCTTTTTGAGACTGCGCCTGCTCATCCAAACCAATTTTACTCGCTGGGGGGACGCGTGCTTAAAGGCAGGCTCGGGGGCTGATGAGACTCAGATGTGAGGCTGCAGAGAGCGGAGAGGCTGCCGCACCAACAGGAAAATGACAGGCAGCTGGCACGGCAGGGCAGGGCCTGGGCAGCAGGAGAGGAGATGAGGAGAGGGAGAGAGGGGACGAGGAGAAGGGACGAGAAGACGGGGAAGGGGCTTCCTGGGGAGAAAGGCAGATAGTGCAAGAGGAAGGGAGTCGAGAAAGGCTGACAGAGGAGACAGGAGAGGGGGAGAGGCAAAGCCCGAGAAAGCATTTTA
>NW_007757700.1:0-295 GCF_000696425.1 Galeopterus variegatus | reverse complement strand
GGAGCGCCGCCGCGCTTCCCAAGCGGCGCACTTATCCAGTGTGCCACCGGGCCGGCCCTTTCTCAACCTTTCTTAATTGCTTTTATATTAATTCGCATTTTACAGTTTACAAAGCACTTTCACATATATCAACTAATTCAGTCCTCACAGTATCCCTGTGAGGAAGTCATTATTAACTCCAAGTTTTAGGAATAGAACATTGAAGCTCAGAGAAATCTAAAGACTTGCCCAAGATTAATAATCCACATTTTAAAACAATCAAATAGAGGTCGATTGCTTGCTTAGGATTTTCAAC
>NW_007757699.1:6461-6828 GCF_000696425.1 Galeopterus variegatus | reverse complement strand
AAATATGATCTATCTCCATCTGCAGAAAGAAGAAATAACCTATGATAAGCAGGTATCAATTTTTTACATTTTCCTTTACTAATTTTTTCTTACCTCACACTCACATTTAACACTACAACATGAATACTACACCTACTCCTATTCTTACCAGTAGAACCAAATAACAGCAATAATGATAATGATAATAACTAACATTAAGAATTATGTGCCAAAAACTATTAGTTCGATGATATTATCATTACTAATGTGCAAATGTGAAAACTAAGGCACAGAAAGGTAGACAAATTGTCTATTTTTACAAAAGTATTTACAGTGCCTATATTTGGAGGGATGAAATTCAAGTTAAGATCATTTATTCTTAAGCATA
>NW_007757699.1:0-709 GCF_000696425.1 Galeopterus variegatus | reverse complement strand
AAAAATTCATTATTCATACATTCCTAAAATAATGACTTAAGGAAGTACTCAAATTGATTAATAAAAAAATCACAAAACACTGAAGATTAGAATTTAATTGCTGATTAAATCTAGATTGAATTTTAATTACATCATGAAATACAAAATTTTACCCGTCTCAAAGGATTTATTCTCTTCATTTTTGTTTTAATATAATTACTTATTTACTTTAGGTCATTAATGTTAAAAGAAGAAATTTTGAGAAGAGATGCACTTTAAAATTGTGTTAAGAATTTAGAGAATGCATTTGAAATTGAAAAAGCTATTTTAAAATTCATGACACCTTCACAATTAAACTATGGTCTTGACTAGATAGTATTTATTAACTATACTATTTCTTTTCTTTTAATTGAAACATTATTGATTATGCATATTTTGGGGGTACCCTATTGACTACTATCACCTGTGTACAACATGTGTACCCCAAATCAATATTACTAGCATATTCATTATTAGAAACCGTAATTATTCTTTATGCCCCAACCCAATATCTTCCCAACCATACTCTCCCTCTCCCCTCCCACCTCCAGTAATCACAGATATTTTTTCTCTCCTTCTGAAAGATCTAACGAAGGAGTCCAAATAAAGACAAGCAAACAAAATAGAAATTAAATTGGTGGGTTAAGATAAATGAAAAAAAAAATATTTGAAATTATAACATTGGGAAAAA
>NW_007757698.1:5921-6828 GCF_000696425.1 Galeopterus variegatus | reverse complement strand
TCCTGTCTCCCCTTGTTGCTACCCTCCTGCCTCCCTCAGGCCCCTTGCTCCTCACTGTAAGGGTGCTGATCCTTCAGCCTCTCAGTGTGCACAAGTTAACTTGATGCCATGATATGGTGGTTTCAATCTTAACATTGGCAGGATCTTGGGCAAGTTCTTGTTCCTCTGAGCCTCAGGTTTCTCATCTTCGCAATGGGGTGATGCCTGCCTTATAGGTTGCTTTAGTGATTAAATGAGGCAATGCATTCTAAAGTATTTGGCTCAGTCCTGAACACCTAATAGGTACTATGGTGGATTCCCTCTAGGGCAGCTGTTCCATGATCATCCCCCTCCCCCTGGAGTTCACACCCTTGTACAATCCCCTTCCATTAAATGTGGGCAGAGCCTGTGACTATCTTCCAACCAAAAGAATATGGCAAAAGAGAAGAAATGTCATGCCCATGACTATGTAGTGATACTCTCTCTTGCTAGCCAATTTGATCTAGAGATTCTCCTTGCTGCTTGATCAAGTAAAAAGCCAAGTTTGAGAAGCCCATGTGGCAAGGACCTGTGGGAACTCTCTAGCAGTTGAGGGTGGCCTCTGACCAATGGGAGCTCTCAATTCTACAACCACAAGGAACTGGATGCTGCAGCAACCACTCAAGCAGGGGAGCAGATCCTTCCCCAGTCGAGCCAGCAGATGAGAACTCAGCCCTGGCTGACACCTTGATCTCAGCCTTGTGAGACCTCAAGCAATACCCAGATAAGCTGTTGCTGACCCATAGAAATATAAGTGTATGAATGTATGTTTAAATGTACAAATGTTTATACCATTTAAATGTACATTGCTTTAAACCACTAAATTCGTGGCAATTTGTTACATAGCAATAGACAGCTAATATATTACACAATAAATGTCAGTTTCCTT
>NW_007757698.1:0-828 GCF_000696425.1 Galeopterus variegatus | reverse complement strand
GTTCCTGACCCACAGAGACTGAGATGTTGCTTCATGCCACTAAGGTTTGAGGTAATTTGTTACAAACTGAAACAGGCGATGAATACAAATTTTGGTATCAAGAGAGGGATAGTGCCGTGACAGGTACCTAAAAAGTGTTAGATGGCTTTGAAACCAGGCAGTGCACAGAGGCTGGAAGTGTTTTGAGGAGCTTGTTAGAGAAACCCTCAATTGCCTTGAAGGGACTGTTTGTAGAAATCTGGACTTTGAGGATGCTGTTCATGGGGTCTCAAAAAGAAGTGAGGAACATGTTATTGGAAACTGAAGGAAGGGGGTCCTTGTTATGCAGTGGCAGAAATCTTAGCCACACTGTTGTGTGCAGCTACACGAAAAGCAGGACATGTGCCTAGTAAGCTTAGTGACCTAGCCACAGTGATGTCCAAGCAAAGTGCTGAAAATTATTTTTTCTTGCTGCTTATGTGAGAAAAGAGACAAACTGAAGGAAAGACTATTGAACAAAGGGGAGCCAGAACTTGGTAGTTTTGAAAATTCTCAGCCTCCCAAGACAGCAAAAGATACTAAAATTAAGAAATGGCTTTTGAGCCCTGCCAGGAAAAAGTGGTCAGGAGATAAAGTTGAGGGTGTGATTGTGTAGTCTTTGGTTAAGACCTGAGAAAGATCAAAGGATCATGGTTTTAAGCAGTCACACAAAGGCCCTTTAAAGAGATTAAGGTGGGCCTCACAGATCCTCCAGATCAAACAACAGGGACTCTGGGAAGCATGAGGGCTGTCCCTTGGCCATCTTAGCAGGAGGACGAGATGGAGAAGGGTTTAGTTCAAAGAAATTTG
>NW_007757697.1:5745-6828 GCF_000696425.1 Galeopterus variegatus | reverse complement strand
AAGATATCCCCCTTCAAAAGCCACTCTTATAATTAAAAGAAGTGTCTACATCACCCAGATGCCCAGATGTCAACTCAGAGATATAAGAAGCATGGAGAAACAGGGAAGCTTGACTCCCCCAAAAGAAGACTACAATTCTCCAATATCAGACCCCAAACAACAGGAAACTGATGAATTACCTGATGGGGAATTGCAAAGGGAAATATAGAAAACTCAAAATGATGGATGAAAAAATAGATAGAAATCACACCAATGTCAGAAAGAAACTTGAGGACATGTATGAGAAATTCAACACAAAGATACAAATAATAGAAAAAATCAAGCAGAAATAATGGAACTGAAGACTTCATTCAGAAAAAAAAAAAAAAAATACAACTGAGAGCACAAGCAGCAGACTAGAACAAGCATAAGAAAGAATCCACAAACTAGAAGACAGGCTTTTGAGTTAACACAGTTAAAAAAAAAAAAAAGAATTAAAAAAAATGGAGAAAACCTGAAATCTTTCTGACAACCTTAAGTGTACAGACATCCATATTATGATGTACAGAAGGGGAAGGGAAAGGAAAAGCACTTAAGAGCCTGTTTAATGAAATAATAGCTGAAAACTTCCCAAATATTGGGAGAGAGATGGTCTTACATATCCAAGAAGCTCGAAGAACCCCAAATAGACTCAACCCAAAAAAGACCTCCCCAAGATACATTATACTCAAATTATCAAAAGTCAGAGGCAAAGAAAGAATTCTAAAATCAGTAAGAGAAAAGCCTCAAATTAATTATAAGGGAATAAAGCTAACAGCAGACTTCTCGACAGAAACCCTACAGGCCAGGAGAGAGTAGGATGACACTTTCAAAGTGCTAAAAAAAAAAAAATTTCTGACCAAGAATACTACATCCAGCAAAGCTTTCCTGCAGAACTGAAGGAGAAATAGAATTTTTCCCAGACAAACAAAAACTGGGAATTAACTACCACAAGAACAGCCGTTTGACAAATCCTCAAGGGAATCCTACATCTTGGATCAAAAGAGAGATATATGTCACCATAAATACACAAAAAAAGAATAAAAACCACTAGTAGAACAGATA
>NW_007757697.1:0-311 GCF_000696425.1 Galeopterus variegatus | reverse complement strand
CCCAATTTAAAAATGGGCAAAGGAGCTGAATAGACATTTCTCAAACGAAGACATACAAATGTCCAACAGGTACATGAAAAGAAGCTTGACACCACTATCATCAGGGAAATGTAAATCAAAACCACATTGAGATATTATTTCACCCCAGTTAGACTAGCTCTTATCACAAAGACTGAGAATAACAAATACTGGCTAGTATGTGGAGAAAAGTGAACTATTCTACACTGTTGACGCGACTGTAAATTAGTACAACCATTATGAAAAACAGTATGGAGTTTTCTCAGACAACTACAGATAGAAGTGCAATATGA
>NW_007757696.1:5559-6828 GCF_000696425.1 Galeopterus variegatus | reverse complement strand
CCCCCAAACCAATCACTGATAAACCCAATAGGATTACATGATTGGCTTGGATCAATTAGAATTTAGCTCTGCACAGCAGTTAGGGTTGTATTTCCTAAGGTGTAGTTTCCACAACAAAAGTTAAGTTTTACAGAATAGGAAGAGTGGAAGCATGTATCATTGGAGAACTGTCATGCAAAGGGGTCCTGAACACCCACCACCAGCACCATGAAGCACAGATATACAGTAAGTGTTACTGGGGACAACCTTGCCAGTGGCAAAGTAGTAGAATTTACACAGTCCCTCCAAGCTTGTATCATCCCACTGCTTAAGCCAGCTACCAGCTGTAGTGGCAAATTCAGCCACCATTATGACATCAGTACAGTGAGGGTAGCAGTGGTCACTCTCTTGTCTAATCTTCTATAGTCTTCAGTAAAACTCCAAGAAGCAGTCTTACCCACTGGCCAGAGAGAGCTGCTGAACTTGCAGAAAGTGTTGTATAGCACCCCTGCCTGTATTAAATCTTATGTGAAAAGACCAAGTGTGCTTTCCTCTCCTGGTCTACAATGTTGTTTCATTGTGTGATCTTGGCAAGATTTACAGGTCATTCCTGGCCATATTTGACTGGCTTTAAAGGTGCAAAAGACAGTGGACGTAGTGCACACAACCAATCATGAGTAGTACCATGAACAGCCATATCAATTATGCCCACTGACAAAAGAACAGCTAGTACACACGCACACCCCAAAATAGCAGCCAAGTCCTTGTCCCAAATATCCCAGCTGTAGTACAAAGGGGCCCTGTGCACACACCACTAGTGCCCCACAATGCAAATGTAATAGTGGCTGTTTGGGGAAAAACAGAGAGGTGGTAGAAGCTGGTCATGCGCTCCCCAACTCTCACCTTCTCACAGCTTCAGCCACAGGCAGGCTGAATGTGCTAGTGCAACACTCCTGTAGAGAGGCCCTACTCCTGTAACACTACATAATTACAGGGTCAGGGAGGCAAAGCACTTCCATGTGACTATGTCAAAGTGGGAACTTCCTGGTCCAGGAAACAGCCTTGTCAGACTTGTTAGAACCCCAGGAGCCCTACAGGTCTTGGTCTGTTCAGTTGAACTAACACAGACCTGCTAAACCAGCTCTATACTAAGCCTCCTGGGGGAGGAGATGAGCCGCCAGGACGTCAGGCTTATCTCTCATCAGGTAGGCAATCAATATTACCTGCCGGGGGGCCGGCCCGGTGGCGCACTGGATAGTGCGCTGCTTGGGAAGCGCGGTGGCGCTCCCG
>NW_007757696.1:0-1188 GCF_000696425.1 Galeopterus variegatus | reverse complement strand
TTCACATTCCTGATATCAAAACGTACTACAAAGCTACAGTAATCAGGACGTGAGGTACTGGTCTAAAGACAGATATAAAAATGAATGAAGCAGAACAGAGAGTCCAGACATCAACCCTCCCCTTTATAGGCACGGCCTCTGCGGGCCCAGCAGCCTGTGCCATCTCCCTGTGAGCCTGCCTTTTGGTCATTGCGACAGTCAAGGAGGGTCTCTCACCCAGTCCCTGGATAACAGCTACTAAAATGATTTCAGAGAACGGTGTTCTCATGGTTAGGTGACGTATGAATACATGGTTCCTGTCCCCAGAAATACAAGTTTCTCTGTTGGGTCTGTTTTGTAGTTTCTTCAGAATTCAAGGGCTGCCACTCAGGATTTCTCCCAATCAGTCAAAAAAAGTGAAACATTTGCTTATTCAAATGTTAGCAAGGAAGTCACATTTGCTTATTCAAATGTTAGCAAGCAAGTCTGGGATGGTGAATCAGCTGGAATTCAGACAGCAGCAAGGGTCTGCAACTGCTGTCACTACTTGCCCTAGGGGGTGTCACCTGGCATGGGAACTGCAATTAAAGGATCGTCTAGAGGGGTTACAAAGTTAAAGAACTTCTGGGCCCTGTGTTCCTGTGCTGATTGACTCTCTCCTATCCATCTGTCAAAAATGAGCAGGACTTGCATTTTCTGTACAGATTTAGGTTGCTAAAAAAAGGAGAAAGGCTCCTAGAAATCAGCTAAACTTTTAACAGGTTACAAAATGGTTTCAGGTTCTCCACTCCCTTTCCAGACAAATTTCTGTCCCTATGGGTGAAAGGGTAGGAAGCTTGTGGACTGAAATCTTTCTTACTGTGAAAGGACCCCTGCATGATGGAGGAGAAAGAACAAAGTTCTCTGTTGGTCTCAACTTCTCCCCCCTGTCCCTGGAAAAATAAAAATGTACTTCTGATACAACAGGCATTTAGTACTCCTGCTGAGATTTTTGGCAGCATCTACGTGGGAATATTCAATGCAACTAAATTTAGCTTACTTGCATATCTCCTCTGCATCTCACACTGTGATCCTAAAGACACAACCGTTAAAGAACATTCACAGTCCAACTCACTTGGGTAAAGAAACTGTAGTTTCTATAATTTAATCAGCTATTCCAGAAAAGGCACTCCCCTCTGGTTATCAGGGAAAACTCACCACTACCACCAT
>NW_007757695.1:6032-6829 GCF_000696425.1 Galeopterus variegatus | reverse complement strand
GAGCAAGAACTCACTCAGTACCCTCCCACCCTCCAGGGATGGCATTAATCTATTCATGAGGTATCTGCCCCTCCATGATCCAAACAGCTCCCAACACTGCCACACTGGGGGTTTAGACATAAGCTTTGGGTGGGAGAGGGAGAAACATATCCAAACTATATCACTAGGTGTTTTTGGTTCAGGAGGTTGGAGTCAAAATATTGACTGGGGCTGGAGGACCCTGTTCCATGATGGTTCACTTCTATGGCTGTTGGCAGGGGGCCTCAGTTCCTCTCCACGTGGACCTCTCCAGAGAGTAGCTTGGGTGTCCTCATGACATGCCAGCTGACTTTCAAACCCAGACCAAGTGATTAAAGCATGAATAGCAAAGAGAAAGCCACAGTGCTTTTATGTAACCTTGTCTTAGAAGTGACACCCTGTCACTTCTTCCACATTGTATTTGTTAAAAGTGAGTCACTAAGTAAAGCCCATACTCAAGAGGAGAGGAATTAGGCACTACCTTCTGAAGGCAGGAATATCAAAGAAATTGTCAATGTATGTTAAAACCACCACAAAGTCAAAGGGAAAAAATAAAGCAGAGAAGGGGGATATAAAGTGCTGGTGAAGGGCGGGTTGTCATTTAGGTAGAATGACTGGGGAAGGCTCCACTGAGCAGGTGAGACTGGTGTGGTTGGAGCAGAGTGTGCACGAGGGACAGACAGGAGCAGGAGGTAAAGCCAGGGAAGCAAAGAAAATGGGGAAGGGCTTCTTAGACCATTGTGAAGGCTTTAGCTTTTACTATGAGTGAAATGGAGAGT
>NW_007757695.1:0-700 GCF_000696425.1 Galeopterus variegatus | reverse complement strand
GCCATATGTTCTCTTGAATTCACCCCTCTGTTATATCAATTAAGCTTTTACTTTGCCTTTTTTATTGTTTTTGTTAAATTGTGATCATCTCTGTCTTGAAGCATTTTCATTTAAATGTTTGTTGTTTGTAATGCACAGCTCCTGAGCTGTACCCACTGGTGGGAGGGGGAAGAAACAGGACATCCATCCTACCAGCTGGGTGTACAGCTTCGTTGTCTGGTCTGATTTTATGAGAAAAAAGCACATGGTGTTGGAAGAGAGAAATTGCTAAGGGGTAAATGTGTCCTTTGAAATGCCTCTCTTGGCTTCCTGACAAGGAAGAAAGAAAGAGCCTGTGGTAGACTCATTCAAGTACAGTGATGGAAAAGAAGCCAGGGCTGACTTTTTGGCAGGGAGCTGAATTTTCCCTTCTCACGTAGAGGTTAACTTTCACGGAAGGCACACTCCCTCCAATATGCAGAAACATCATTATGAATCTGCTCAGCTAAAAAGAGAGTTTGATTGTTAGTGGCGCCACCTCAGAGAGGGTCAGCTAGACCACAGAAAAGGCCAGAGAGACTCTGCGGCCTCTGTGGGATCTCCTTGGCCAAGCAACTTGATTCATCATTAACTCTGTTAC
Organism: Galeopterus variegatus; assembly: GCF_000696425.1. Taxonomy (NCBI): domain Eukaryota; kingdom Metazoa; phylum Chordata; class Mammalia; order Dermoptera; family Cynocephalidae; genus Galeopterus; species Galeopterus variegatus. Next base: position 81 of record NW_007757695.1, on the reverse strand, counting down.
CTGAATATCAGCCCTAATTCCAAATGTCCAGTTGACCCTCTGTTTATTGATAGTGGTCTCAACCATCAACCAGCTCAATGC
>NW_007757694.1:5925-6829 GCF_000696425.1 Galeopterus variegatus | reverse complement strand
TAATGACTGTTTAATTCAAAATCTCAACAGCTAATTTTGTGAAAAGACATAAAACTCACAAGCAGATATGGATGAATTGGCAAGTTGCAGGGGCATTTAGGCAGAATAAATGGTATGTGATGATCATTATAGATGATGTCAACAAGCTAAGACTTCATGTGTGATATACATATATATATATACACATGTGATCTCTGTCAAGTGGTCTGAAGCACAATGTGCCTCTGTCTATAAAATAATGAGGAAAGTCAAAAATTCTTATATTCTATCATTCTGCTGCTTTCCAAGCATTCCAATGTTATTAAAATATTAACACTTTAAATATGTTTTATTTATGATATTTTAGTAGTTATTTTGATAATATCTAGGTAGTTTCCTTAAACTCATCAAACTCATAAGTAAACTATATCCATTCACAATGCTGATTTTTGTTAGTAGCAGTTTTAAATAGTTATACCTTCTTACCTTATCCCATATTATAAATGTGCCTTATTTTGATAAGGTTTTTTATTTATAACATAAATGCCCAGAAGGGAAAATTACCATAAGTTATGAATACTGCATACACACAAATTACCAGAAATGAAATGTTTTCTAGTTTTGGTTTTGCCAAAAATAATAATACATTTTTGAAGTCAGATAGAATATGAATTTTATTTAAAGAAGAGTTTTCTGTGATCTCACTCTGGAAAGACTTATTATTTTGATATATTTCTATCAATCTTTATTATCTATTTTCCTCCATCTGTTATAGTGTAGATATACGCAATACATTATTAAAAAGAAACAACTATGAATGTGCAGGAACTGGTTTGATGATGGATTAGGTACACCAATAAGACGAGTGACAACACTGGCAAAGTTAGAAAAGTTAATTCTGAAACTTAAAAACCAAACCAATCTG
>NW_007757694.1:0-513 GCF_000696425.1 Galeopterus variegatus | reverse complement strand
ACAAATTGTGGAATGAATATGTTTACAGTATATATTTTATACAGACATATTTATTCACTTATTTAGTCCTCAGGCAAAATCCTGGAAAACCAGGAAATTCACCCAAACATACCCAGTGCCTTTTACTTTATCTAAGTTTGACTCTACTCTGCTTTCTGTTTGCTTTTGGTATTTCTTCAGTACCTTCAAGTTATATAAATAACAGTAAGGTCCATAGTCTTACAGGCTTAAAAAACCAGAGTTTGGGACTACCATGCCACTTGGAAAGTAAGGGAGAAAAACTTAGAAAACAGAGAGCTAAAGGAAGGAGTGTGACAAATGCTATGCATAAACACTGCCTAATATCTAGCAGAACTCTAAACTATGCAGAAAAGACTAAGAAAACCAACTAAGAAAACCAACTAAGGCTAAAAGGTCTAAACAGAAATGTCAGCTGCTGCTCACAGCAGTGGAGACAAAGTTTTGAATTAACTGTCTCATAAAACAAAACAAATAAAAACAACAACAAAAAAA
>NW_007757693.1:0-6829 GCF_000696425.1 Galeopterus variegatus | reverse complement strand
GCCCTAAGGTCTGCTCCTGACACTGTGGCCATCAGAATAACCTGAATCTGGACTGTCCATGCCCTTGGTAAAGCCTCACAGCTCCCTGGCTCTGTCCTTCAGGCCAGACTCCCCAGCATGGCATGTGAGGTCTGTCAAGTCTGCCCACACCTCCAGACATCCTGCTGACACAAAATTGTTGCATCCTAGAGGTCTTCCCTGGGCTGCAGGAGATATTGGGCTGGAGCTGAGTTCACTTTCTGTGAAGCATCTTCAGAGACTTGGTCCTGAAGCAAGGTGACATCTGAATGGCTTCTTAAGAAAGGGCCTTCCCAACTCTAACATTTAAACAGAGGCTCATAGAGTTTTAGTATTTTTTTTTTTTGCCTTTTTTTTTGTCTTTTTGTCTTTTCTCGTGACCAGCAACGGATTGCAACCCTCAGTGTCACGCCCGTACCGGACCGGGACCGGCAACGGGATCGCAACCCTCAGTGTTGCCCCCGCTCCTCGCTCAGCCAGTGAGCCGTCGGTCTGCACATGGGATCCGAACCCTCGGCGGGAGCGCCGCCGCGCTTCCCAAGCGGCGCACTGTAGCAGTGCGCCACCGGGCCAGCCCAGGAGAGTTTTAGTATTATTAGAGTATTATTTTTTCCCGTTCCCTCCTTCCTTCTCCACCCCTTCCTCCTTCTTTATTTTCATTTAAATCTGTGATTAGTGTTGGTGAAACAAGTAACTGAGGTAGTGTTCTAACTTTATTTTTTAAAAAATGATTATTTAGTGCTCCTGACATCATGTAAGTGGTCTGTCTTTAGCTCCCGATTTGCAATGATGCAGTTATTATGTAGTAAATTCCCTTATGTTTTCAGGCTATTTATTGTTGCATTGCTTGTTTATAAAATTCTTCTCCAAGAGTGCCTTGTTTTATTACTTTCATTTAAAAAAATGTTTTCATATCTGATTGGGCAAGTCTTCCCTTATTCCAACTGACCTCTTCTCCTGTATTTTCTTTAATGTTGATTATCCAGATGACTTTTAGAATCACTGCGTGTAGCTCCAAAAACTGAAACAATCAAATAAAAAACAACCCCTAGGGGTTTCTGTTGAACTGTTTAATGTAACAAAAATTGACATGTTCATAAGCTAGGACTAGGTGAGTTAGTTTCTCCATCTATTCAAACCATTTCTACCCCTTAGCAGAGTGTTATGGCATCCTTCACACACATGTACTTGTTATTTTTAAGGTATCCCTACATACATTATGGTTTGGATTGCTGTTGCAAGAGGCTTCTGTGTGTCATTATATTTTCTAACTCTATTATTGGTTTATAAGAAAACTTGGCTTATAAACAATTTTGTATATTTATTTTCTAACCAGCCACTTAGTTTAAGTCTTTTACAGAGTGCAGTGGCAGCTGCTTGGTAGGAAAGGCTCACCCAGGTCTCCAGGGAGGGGTCAATGACTGTTCATTGACTAAGGTGCCTGGGGTTGTGGTGCAAAGTGCCCTGGTTCTGCATGGGTCAGAAAGCCCGGGCCTCACTCCTGCTGGGGCTTCTTTTACTTTATGTGGATGAGGGCATGTCTTTTAAGGCTCTGAAACTCAGTTTCTCCATCTAGAATGTGACTAGCAATATGCACTCCTAGCAACATGTAGTTGTGGGCATTGTGAAATGCATGTGCATCCCAAGCACTAGTAGATGCCCTGAGAATATAGCTCTGCATACCGCAAGCTCATCAGGCATGGCCTTGCCAACATAGAGGCAGGCTGCCTGGCAGTGCTGGGGCTGGGGGCACTGGCCTTCCTCCCCTGCAGCTGCACATCTGCAGCTTCCTCCACATCTGCAGCTGTGGGTTGCCTCTTACTATGCCTGTGCAGGGGGTTGGGAGTCCCAGGACACTTCTGCACCAGCCACATCACAGCTCAGGATGTGTGTGTGTGTGTGGGGAGGCTCCAGCCTCTGACCACTGCCACTTATCCTTCCATTCCCTGGCTCTCTGGCCAAAGACCATTTGGGGACCCTTTACATTTTTTCTTTGATTCACTCATCCAGAATCCCCATAGCATACACGCTGGCTCATCCCATTGTGCCCTGGCTTTGGAGAGTCACTGTTCAGAGAGTTAGATGGAATGATGTGGTAGAGTACAGGTGAGGTCCAGGAGCAAGAGAGGCTTCCTACGGTGGGTAGCACCACTGAGACTTGGGAGTCCCCAGGCCAGTGGGAGCCATGGTGGGAATGGGGCAGGGGTGAGTGGAAATCGGGTCCCTTCAGGGATGTCCTCTGATGCAGCTGGGATGACGCTGGTGGGGAGGGAAGGAAGGGAGAGAGACACCAGCTGTACCATGGGGCGTGCAGCCTGAAGTCAGATAGCTCCTCCTTTCCCAGGATTTGTGGGGCTGCAAGGAGGCTGTATTCTCACAGCCTCTTGTGGTCCAGCTGAGCTTCACAGTCCTTTTCCTTCCAGTCCTGCTGCCCCTTGGGGATCACCATGAGCTCATGCCTATTTAATATCAATAGACATAAATGATTTCTTATTGAATGGCTTTTGCAAATCACTAGTTTCCTGCTCCAAACAGCACTTAACATCAATTACTTTTTTATACCAATTGAAAATCACTGGTTTGCAGTTCCAAGCCTCTCTTATTGCCAATTACTCCTGGGAATGCCGGCAACACTGTCACTCGATGCTGGCTTTCTAAGCCATAACTTGCTCTTATGCTCTCTGTCTGGCTCCACTTTCCTGGGGAGACCTGCCATCCTCTTGCGTTAACCTTTATCTCCTCTCACAAGGCGCAGAGCTCTCTTATTGTGGCTTGGCTGGGAGAGGGTTCTTTGGGAGTCCAGAGAATTGGGGTCATGCTGATCACCACTTCAACACCCCAGACAGACCACAGGATACTTGGGAAGGGAGGTTAGATGTTGGAGCCATGAGCACATAGGGCTTCCCCTCTCCTGGCACAGGCCCAGCCTCTGTTACCCGTCATTGCAGAGGATGGAGGCCAATCTGCTCAGCCTGGGACAGCCTGCGCCCCACTCGGGGATCCTGGCTGGATGTTGGATGAGACACTGAACACTGCCTCTCATCAACGCATAACTCGGGCCAAGTGCTTAACCTCTCTCATCCCTGTAAAGTGGGGGTTTTCCACCTTTCCCTAGGGTGGTTTTGAGGATGAGGTAGAGGCTGTGTATAAAGTAGCTCATGAGTTGTCTGGCACAGAGGAAGTGGTGTGTGTGTTCTGGGGAGCCGCAGGGCTAGGACTGAGGGTGGTGGCGGCCTTTGCGGTTATTGTCATAGGTGTTGTTCTCTGTCAGCAGGTGAGGCTTCCCCTGTGCTGTTGTGAGAATGAGGACCTCAGTGCAGCTTGGGTTGCCTGTGAGAGAAGAGGACACCCTGTCACAACAGAGAAGGAAGCCCCGAGGACCCACCATCAGCAGGGATCTCTTCCTCACTCCCCGTTTGGGTTAGTAGCTACAACCCAGAGGGGAAGCCCTTTCCCAGGGAAGTGCAGTGGGGGGCTGTGAAAGCTGGGAGATGGAGCAGGAGGACAAGGATAAAAAGGGAGACAGGGAGGGGAGCAGGAGCGAATGTTTTTCGTTATCTGATTCATTGCCACTTCCCATCAGGGTGTGTCTGTCTTCATTTCGGCAGGCAGATGAACAATGACGGATTTCGGGGACGAAGATCTAATTTTCATCCTCAGAGAGAAGTGACCCATGGGGGACAATGACCCAATTGGAGATGCTATGTTTCGATTAATATGGAAATGTGCTTGCTATTATTAGCACATGGTGGGTGAGGAGTGTGCAGTGAGAGGCCGGCAAATAGCCCCGCTGAGCTGCCTGCTCTGGGGGTTCCAATGTGGTTTTCTGGTCTGGGAAGTCTGGTGTCCAGCTTGCAGCATGGCTACTCTGATTTGCCATTGAGACTCTTGTCTAGCCAGGCACAAGGGCAGGTTCGGAGTTAATGAGGAATGACCAGGCACTAGGACAGGAGGGAATAGGTGACATTCATTGAGTCCCACTAAATGCCAGCCATCACCGAGACCATCTTGTGGCACTACCTCATCCAACCCTCACAGAAACTGGAAAGGTGGATGAGATTGTTGCTATTTGAAGAGAAACCTGAAGCTCAGAAAGATTAGCTCAGTGCTTCTCACACTTTAATATGCATCCAAGTCACCTGAGGATCACGTTACAGGGAAGACCTGACTCCACATGTCTGGGGCAGGCCTGAGACTACCTCTAACCAGTGTCCCCAGAGGTGCAGATGCTCCTGGTTTGTGGATCATACTTAGAGTAGTGGGGTCTTGGACAATCTGACTGGGCACGCAGCTGCTTACAGGCTGAGCCATGAAAGACTAGCTGTTGGCATGGGGAAGGTGGGCAGGAGCGGCTGTGGGGGCCCAGCTGTGCCGGCTGAGGTACTAGACTTTAATCTGTTGGCAGATTGGACCCTGGGAGACTGGTAAGCCAGGAGCTGACTGGTAAGTAAAACTGGCAGTGAAGCCATGACTCCCGATGCTAGGACAGAGATGCCAGCGCAGGCGGCCCGGCCGGGACTCCTGGGAAGATGTGGATGGACCAACGCTAAAGTTTTAGATGTGGGTGGGAGACGGAAATGAAAAGTGCTCTAATTCTCAAATTTTTTAAAAAATAGTTTATTTTTTCTTTTAAAAATAGTTTTAAATTAAGTTATTGAGGTTTCGCTAAAGTTTTAGATGTGGGTGGGAGACGGAAATGAAAAGTGCTCTAATTCTCAAATTTTTAAAAAAATAGTTTATTTTTTCTTTTAAAAATAGTTTTAAATTAAGTTATTGAGGTTCAAGGAAAGACATTTGAAATGTCTCCTGATAACTAGGAAAAGATTTCTAGTAAGAGTGGGAGACTTATCAAATTGGCGTTTTAGAAAAATAAAACTTTGTTTGTCTTCCCATTAAATATGGCAGCATAAATACATACACCAAATTTCTTCCTTTTTTATCCCAGTGAAACAACAGTTAAATAATTCTTTTAGATGCACAAACCAATACTCATCAGAAAGTTTACAATGAAAAAGATGTTGGTAATGAAACACAGTAGTCAGAACCCTCATACAAGGCTGGTAGGAGTGTAAATTGATACAAATAATTTGGAAAACAATCTGCTAGAGATGAATATGTACAAATCCCAAGACACAACAATTCTACTCCTAGGCATATACCCAACAGAAATGCACACATGTGGTCACCAAAAAACATGTACAATGGGCCTGTGTGGCTAACTTCATCTTGTTTCTCATTTTCCTGTTGATGGCTATGTGGGTAGTGTCTAGTTTTCATCTGTTTTAAATAAACTTTCTATGAAGATTCACATGAAAGTATTCTTGAGGACACATGTTTTAAAATCACTAGAGGTAGAATTGCCGGTTTGTATGGCAAATGGATGCCACATCTTCCATTTTTGAAATTTCAATTTCAAAATAGAAATTTTTAAGCTGCTCTCATGGAGTTTATGTAGGGGAAATAGGACACAACACACACATTAACAATAAGGATATCAGACGGTTTTAGGTTTTGCATAGAGAATTAAAGAGCACGCTGGATCAGTGTGACTGATTGTGTGGTCAAGGGGGAGTCCCTCTGAAGAGGTGACATCTACACTGAGATCTGAATGATGAAAAGGAGACAGCCACACACAGGTTCGGGTGGTGGGTGGGGCATATCTCAGGCCAAGGAAGGGCCAGAGCAGAGGACCTGAGGCAGAGCCAAAGGACAGAGGAGGCCCTGCTGCTGGAGAGACAGGCGGAGAGAAGAGGGTCCTCAGAGGAGGGTGCTTTACGTCACTCTGTTTATTATTTCTTTGTGTGTTTATTTGCTTACTATCTGCCTTACCCACTAGAATGTGAGCCTGTGAGAACAGAGATTTGTCTTGTTGCTTCACCATTCCCTGTGCTTAAAACAGAGTCTAGCACACGAGAGGTACTTATTAAGTATCTGTTGATAACTGAATACTTGAATGAGTAAATGAATGAATTAATTCAACGACTACTTGTTCAGTGCTCTGCGTTAGGCTCTGTGATGGGTATTGCTGCTACAAAATGAAATAAGCACAGTTCTTCCTTGCAATGAGCTTACAGGCACTAGGGAAGAGAGATGAGTGATCATTCTGTGCTAAGAGCCAGGACAGAGGAAAACAAAGGCTGATGGCGGAACACAGTGGAAGGAAAGAAGGCGTTCTTCAGCCATGATCTGGGGTGGTTGTAGAGGACTTGGCTAGGTAGAGAAGGCTGGGGAGAGTTAGCACAATTGCATGGATGCCTAAGAGAGCAATGTGGGTTTGGCAAATCACAAGATGTTCTTTCTATACGGCTACAGCCATCTAGATGGAAAAGATGTGGATGGCTCTGCAGGGACAGCTCAAGACCAGGACTAAGGAAAGACATTTGAAATGTCTCCTGATAACTAGGAAAAGATTTCTAGTAAGAGTGGGAGACTTATCAAATTGGCGTTTTAGAAAAATAAAACTTTGTTTGTCTTCCCATTAAATATGGCAGCATAAATACATACACCAAATTTCTTCCTTTTTTATCCCAGTGAAACAACAGTTAAATAATTCTTTTAGATGCACAAACCAATACTCATCAGAAAGTTTACAATGAAAAAGATGTTGGTAATGAAACACAGTAGTCAGAACCCTCATACAAGGCTGGTAGGAGTGTAAATTGATACAAATAATTTGGAAAACAATCTGCTAGAGGTGAATATGTACAAATCCCAAGACACAACAATTCTACTCCTAGGCATATACCCAACAGAAATGCACACATGTGGTCACCAAAAAACATGTACAATGGGCCGGCCCGGTGGCGCACTG
>NW_007757692.1:2449-6830 GCF_000696425.1 Galeopterus variegatus | reverse complement strand
TGATTGTTTTGCGATGATGCATATGACAATTACCCTGTTAAGGCCACAAGTTTTTACAGATAAGCGAAAGCGAAGGAGTTTCCTCTACTGAGAGGCTGAGCTGGCACAGTTGACAGTTCTCTTCCCCAAGATCACCTAAAGGGACTATAAAGAGACAGCTCTGAGAGAGAGACAAAGGAGAGAGAAAGACAGAGAGAGAGAGAGACAGAGAGAGAGAGCGAGAGAGAGAGAGAGAAACAGAGAGAGACAGGAGAGAGAGAGACAGAGACAGAGGAGAGAGAGGGGAGACAGAGACAGAGAGACAGACAGAGGGGAGAGAGAGACAGAGGAGAGAGGGGATACAGACAGAGAGAGAGAAACGGGAGAGACAGAGAGAGAAACGGGAGAGAGAGACAGAGGAGAGACAGAGAGAGAAACAGAGGGGAGAGAGAGACAGGGACATAGGAGAGAGAGGGGAGAGAGACAGAGAGAAACAGGGGAGAGAGAGACGAGAGAGAGACAGAGAGAGAGACAGGATAGAGAGGGGAGACAGAGACATAGAGAGAAACAGGGGAGAGAGACTGAGAGAGAGACAGAAGAGAGAGAGGGGAGACAGAGACAGAGAGAGAGAAACGGGAGAAAGACAGAGAGAGACAGGAGAGAGAGGGGAGACAGAGAGAGAGAGAGAGAAACAGGGGAGACAGAGAGACAGGAGAGAAAGACAGAGAGAGAGACAGGAGAGAGAGACAGAGGAGAGAGACAGAATGAGAGACACAGACAGAGAAACAGAGAGAGACAGAGAGAGAGAGACAGGAGAGAGAGAGACAGAGAGACAGAGGGGAGAGAGAGACAGAAAGAGAGACAGGAGAGAAACAGAGAGAGACAGAGGAGAGAGACAGAGACAGAGAGACAGAGGGGAGAGAGAGACAGAAAGAGAGACAGGAGAGAAACAGAGAGAGACAGAGGAGAGAGACAGAGACAGAGAGACAGAGGGGAGAGAGAGACAGAGAGAGAAACAGAGGAGAGAGAGATAGAGAGAGAAACAGAGGGGAGAGAGAGACAGAGGAGAGAGAGGAGAGAGCGGAGACAGAGAGAGAGAGAAACGGGAGAGAGACAGAGAGAGAGAAACAGGGGAGAGAGAGACAGAGAGAGAAACAGAGAGACAGAGGAGAGAGAGGAGAGAGCGGAGACAGAGAGAGAGAGAAACGGGAGAGAGACAGAGAGAGAGAAACAGGGGAGAGAGAGACAGAGAGAGAAACAGAGAGACAGAGGAGAGAGAGACAGACAGAGAGACAGAGGAGAGAGAGACAGAGAGACAGACAGAGGGGAGAGAGAGACAGAGGAGAGAGGGGATACAGACAGAGAGACAGACAGAGGGGAGAGAGAGACAGAGGAGAGAGGGGATACAGACAGAGTGAAACGGGAGAGAGAGAGACAGAGGAGAGAGACAGAGAGACAGAGGAGAGAGAGACAGACAGAGAGACAGAGGAGAGAGAGACAGAGAGACAGACAGAGGGCAGAGAGAGAGGAGAAAGGGGATACAGACAGAGAGACAGACAGAGGGGAGAGAGAGACAGAGGAGAGAGGGGATACAGACAGAGAGACAGACAGAGGGGAGAGAGAGACAGAGGAGAGAGGGGATACAGACAGAGAGAAACGGGAGAGAGAGACAGAGGAGAGACAGAGAGAGAGAAACAGAGGGGAGAGAGAGACAGAGACAGAGACAGAGGAGAGAGAGGGGAGAGAGACAGAGAGAAACAGGGGAGAGAGAGACAAGAGAGAGACGAGAGAGAGACAGAGAGAGACAGGAGAGAGAGGGGAGAGAGAGAGAGAAACGGGAGAGAGAGACAAGAGAGAGGGGAGACAGAGAGAGAGAGAGAAACGGGAGAGAGACGAGAGAGAGACAGAGAGAGAGACAGGAGAGAGAGGGGAGACAGAGACATAGAGAGAAACAGGGGAGAGAGACTGAGAGAGAGAGACAGAAGAGAGAGAGGGGAGACAGAGACAGAGAGAGAGAAACGGGAGAAAGAGAGAGACAGGAGAGAGAGGGGAGACAGAGAGAGAGAGAGAGAAACGGGAGACAGAGAGAGACAGGAGAGAGAGAGACAGAGAGAGAGACAGGAGAGAGAGACAGATGAGAGAGACAGAAAGAGACACAGACAGAGAAACAGAGAGAGACAGAGAGAGAGAGAGGAGAGAGAGAGACAGGAGAGAGACAGAAAGACAGAGGGGAGAGAGAGACAGAAAGAGACAGGAGAGAAACAGAGAGAGACAGAGGAGAGAGACAGAGAGAGAGAGACAGAGGGGAGAGAGAGACAGAGAGAAACAGAGGAGATAGAGACAGAGAGAGAAACAGAGGGGAGAGAGAGACAGAGGAGAGAGAGGATACAGACAGAGAGAGAGAAACAGGGGAGAGAGACAGAGATAGAGAGAAACGGGAGAGAGAGACAGAGAGAGAGAAAGAGAGGGGAGAGAGAGACAGAGACAGAGACAGAGGAGAGAGAGGGGAGAGAGACAGAGAGAAACAGGGGAGAGAGAGACAAGAGAGAGAGACGAGAGAGAGACAGGAGAGAGGGGAGACAGAGACAGAGAGAGAGAAACGGGAGAAAGAGACAAGAGAGAGGGGAGACAGAGAGAGAGAGAAACAGGGGAGACAGAGAGAGACAGAGGAGAGAGACAGAAAGAGAGACACAGAGAGAAACAGAGAGAGACAGAGAGAGAGAGAGGAGAGAGAGACAGGAGAGGGAGGGGAGACAGAGAGAGACACAGGGGAGAGAGACAGAAAGAGAGACAGAGAGAAACAGGAGAGACAGAGAGAGAAACAGGAGAGAGAGAGAGAAACAGAGAGACAGAGGAGAGAGACAGAGACAGAGAGACAGAGGGGAGAGAGAGACAGAGAGAAACAGAGGAGATAGAGACAGAGAGAGAAACAGAGGGGAGAGAGAGACAGAGGAGAGAGAGAGGAGACAGAGAGAGAGAAACAGGAGAGAGAGAGACAGAGGAGAGAGAGACAGAGGAGAGAGAGACAGAGAGAGAGACAGGAGAGAGAGAGAGAAACAGAGAGACAGAGGAGAGAGACAGAGACAGAGAGACAGAGGGGAGAGAGAGACAGAGGAGAGAGGGGATACAGACAGAGAGAGAGAAACAGGGGAGAGAGACAGAGATAGAGAGAAACGGGAGAGAGAGACAGAGAGAGAGAAAGAGAGGGGAGAGAGAGACAGAGACAGAGACAGAGGAGAGAGAGGGGAGAGAGACAGAGAGAAACAGGGGAGAGAAAGACAAGAGAGAGAGACGAGAGAGAGACAGGAGAGAGGGGAGACAGAGACAGAGAGAGAGAAACGGGAGAAAGAGACAAGAGAGAGGGGAGACAGAGAGAGAGAGAAACAGGGGAGACAGAGAGAGACAGAGGAGAGAGACAGAAAGAGAGACACAGAGAGAAACAGAGAGAGACAGAGAGAGAGAGAGGAGAGAGAGACAGGAGAGGGAGGGGAGACAGAGAGAGACACAGGGGAGAGAGACAGAAAGAGAGACAGAGAGAAACAGGAGAGACAGAGAGAGAAACAGGAGAGAGAGAGAGAAACAGAGAGACAGAGGAGAGAGACAGAGACAGAGAGACAGAGGGGAGAGAGAGACAGAGGAGAGAGAGGAGAGAGAGCGGAGACAGAGAGAGAGAAACAGGGGAGACAGAGACAGAGAGAGAGAAACAGGAGAGAGAGAGACAGAGAGAGACAGAGGAGAGAGAGAGAGAGACAGAGAGAGAGACAGAGAGAGAGACAGAGGAGAGAGACAGAGGGGAGACAGAGACAGAGGAGAGAGGAGAGAGAGGGCAGACAGACAGAGAGAGAGAAACAGGAGGGAGAGACAGAGAGAGAGACAGAGAGAGAGACAGGAGAGAGAGAGACAGAGAGACAGAGGAGAGAGACAGAGACAGAGAGACAGAGGGGAGAGAGAGACAGAGGAGAGAGAGGAGAGAGAGCAGAGACAGACAGAGAGAGAAACAGGGGAGAGAGACAGAGAGAGAAACGGGGGAGAGAGACAGAGAGAGAAACAGAGGAGAGAGAGAGACAGAGAGAGAGAAACAGAGAAAGACAGAGAGAGACAGAGGATCGAGACAGAGGGGAGAGAGAGACAGAGAGAGAGAGAGACAAAGAGAGAGACAGAGGAGAGAGAGGGGAGACAGAGACACAGAGAGAGAAACAGAGGGGGACAGAGGGAGAGAGAGACAGAGAGAAACAGAGGGGACAGAGAGACAGAGGAGAGAGAGAGACAGAGAGAGAAACAGAGGTGACAGAGAGACAGAGGAGAGAGAGAGACAGAGAGAGAAACAGAGGGGACAGAGACAGAGAAAGAGGAGAGAGAGAGAGAGGAGCGAGACAGAGGGGAGACAGAGACAGACAGAGGG
>NW_007757691.1:4013-6830 GCF_000696425.1 Galeopterus variegatus | reverse complement strand
GTTCCACTGGCTGGTGTTGCTGCAGGCTGCCCTCGGTGGGCTCACCTGCATGGTGCTGGTTCAGGGCATGGGGGAGGGGCCTGGAGTCCCCCACCGCCTGGGTCCAAGGCTGCGGGGTGAGGGGGCCACGTGGAGCCATGCAGTTCTCCTGGCTGGTACCAGTGGGTTCACCTGCGTCGTGCTGGTTAAGGGTGTAGGAGTGGGGCCTGGAGCTCCCCCCCTGCCTGGGTCCGAGGTGGTGGGGTGAGGGGCTGCTTGTAGCTGCCCGATTCCACTGTCTGGTGCTGCTGCCAGCAGCTTCTGGTGGGCTCCCCTGTGCAGTGCTGGTTCGGGGCACGGGGGCAGGGCCTGGAGCTGTCCACCTACCTGGTCTAAGGAGGAGGGGTGAGGGAGACGCGTGGAGCCGCGGTTCCGCTGGCTGGCACTCTCACTAGCTTTTCTGACTGGTGGCTGAGTCAGTGTCTTAGTTGTGGCTCTGTAGCATCATCTTTCACCTTCAGCATATTTATTTTTTGCTGTTCTTCTCCCTGCAGTGGCCTAGGGGTGTTACTAGTAAGTCTCTCTTGATGTGTGGTTATACATCAGGGTTGACCAGAAATTTATTAAGGGAGGCTTCTTGGCTGAGAAGTGCTTCCTTCTTCTAGAAACTTTATTTCCCCATAGGCAGATCCAAAGAAGAAAAGTGGCCTAAGCAACAAGGAGTTCTTATTAAGTTATAGAGCAGGAAATCTTGAGGCAGAGTGACTCCAAGGTTGATTAATTCTTCAGCTCAATGATATCAGCAAACTGGAATCTTTTAATCTTTCTATTCTCCCATCTTCAGCACTGCCACTTGGTCAAGATCAGCTGACCTCACAGGCACAAGCATGCCATGCACATTTGACAATGTGGAGAGTTTCAGAGGCTGAGAAGTTCACAGTCCAGGGGGTGCCTCTGGTGAGGACCTTCCTCTGGGTGGGAACTCTCTGCAGGGTCCCATGGCAACCAGGGTGTCACCAGAAAGGAAATTTAAGTACAGAAAAATGATCTTGTTCTAGATCACAAAGCTTGTCCTCTTGACCATGAGGCTGAGTTGTTTCCCTTTTCTGTTTTCTTTGTGTTACTCTTCTCTCCAGCATAAGAATGGTTCCATCTCATCCAAATCAGAATAGGCATTTCTTCAAATTTCAGTGAAATGTAGCTGAGATGACAGAACCTACTTCCTGAACACCTGAACATCACCATTCAAAGATCCTGTAGTTGAGGGAATCATGGCAGCAGGAAAGGAGACAAAGTACTCCATCTCTGCTTTATCTGAGTGGGGGCCAATTTAAGAATCATTCATTTTGTCTCTCTGGCAGGTCTATGGTATGCTCATACAATGAATCTTTTCTACTTGCCTATCTTTCCCCTTATTACCCGGAGGGATTCTATCTCCAGTTCATGAATGTCTATACAGCTGTTTCTTGTTTTCCTCTTCACAAGTCTATGACTTGGAAGGGAGCACATACATCCTTTCATTTCTACATTGCTATAAGCAGTGTCCTTCTTCCAAATCTTGTTTAAATCTTGGAGATTATATTTACTTACCTATATTTTAATTTTGAGCTTTCTCTTATGATTTTTTTTGCATTCATTAAAGATATTGATTATGAAAGTAATTGTTTTCAGCTTCTTTTATGTTTCCCAGTTATTTTCTTGAAAAAAACTATTTTTTCTCTTGCTCCTATGTGAGTTATTTCCTTGGTATAATGCTAACATACCAGTTGTAGAATGCCTCTGAAAATTGGAAATATAATGATAATAATGTCATGCACTTTGCATGCATTTACATTTTATATTTTGTGAAACACTTTTAAAACATTGATGCAATCTTATTCCCAATTTATATGTAGGAAAAGGAGGCTGAGCAGGATTGACAGACACATGATATTTTATCCCCAGATCCCCTCCTGTCTCTCACATTGTCCTTCTTGTTGCACCTACTGTGGTTGTTTTATGGGTATTTATCTGGATGCTTTTTCTTCCTCCATCTTCACATTTAGTTTAAAAATCCATTTGCTCAGCTCACCCTCATTTTCTTCATCTGTAAATCAAGATACTTTTCCTGGCTCTACCTATCATTTACAGTTTTTGAATCAAAATGTGAGCTCATATATGGATGTGCTCTGCCATATGAGCCTTATGTGTATAAGACGTTAGTATATTATTTACGCCCCCCCACCCTCTGTTTTCTAGTATATGTACAGTCGTGGTTTCCAAACTTCTGAGCCAGTACAAGATCATCTGAAGGATCTTGTTAAGCATGCAGATTCTTGGGCTCTGTTCCCAAGCAGTTCTGAATAGTAAGTAGGGTGAGGCCCAGGAATCTGCATGTTTAACAAGCATCACAGATAATTCTGACCCAGGAGATCTATGGAGCATATTTCAGGAACACTACTCGAATGGGCCTATTTCTGTTTCACAGATGAACAACTTCCTTACCTTTTAGAACCCAGATATCTTTGTATCTGGATAAACCTGCTATGTTTGTTACTTTTCTGTGTGTGAATAACCTTGAAAAACATTATGGAACAGAGGAACCACCGAGTGCATATAATGAAAGCTATCATGATATTGAAGCTTATTTTTCTACTAGGCAAATAACCAATCATCTGGAGAAATGTTCTCTTTTGGGTGTGAGAACCGAGCAAGGATGAAGTAGCTGCTGAAACTCAGAAGCAGTCTGCTGGTATATAAAGAAAAGAAAACAAACAAACACAAAAAAACACAGGTACGTTCCAGTCTTGATTCAGTTACTAATGCTGGCTGTGTGACCTTGACCATGACCCTATCCTT
>NW_007757691.1:0-449 GCF_000696425.1 Galeopterus variegatus | reverse complement strand
AGTTCAAGGGAATAAGAGCAGGTGAGTAGGGCTGGAAGCCAGCTCTTAGTACTTAGTCTTAAAGGACTAGTGCCACCCATACAGGGGTAACAAAAGGGCACATTAACAAACACATACCACGTGTAAAAGAAAAAGAAAGAAAAAAATAGAAAGAAAGAAAGAAAGAAGAGAATCTGCAATGTATATTCACCACTTATGTAGTCTCAGTTTTTACTGGAGGAGAGGAAAAAATGACTTACAAACTGTAGCAGAGGCCATTTTCAATAAAGCAAAACTATCCAGCTTACTGTTGTCGAGTAAGAGGCTTACTTTCATTCTTCATGGGATCCTTAAGCAAAGCTATCAAACTCTTTATTTATTCTTTGGTTTCCAAAGACTTAGGGGTTGAGGAATCGTTTTTTCTTCCAACACTGGAGTACCACAAGGGCAATGGTGGGGTTAATCGCATT
>NW_007757690.1:6360-6830 GCF_000696425.1 Galeopterus variegatus | reverse complement strand
CAAAGACAAAAAGACTTGAAATGATAGGAGGTGAATATGTTTGTGTTGTTACTACACTGCCGTTTGTAAAGTGGATCGTGGAAGAGACAGTGTGTGCTCTAGAAAGATTTAAAATTGAGTAATGATAGTTTCCTATTCTCTTTGAGGAATTTAATCCCACCATTGTATGACTTGAAGATTGGGAGAGGAAGATTTTTCTTCTCCAAAGCATCTTCCTGGCCAACCTTATATTGTCACAGTAAACCAGGCTTTGGATTAAGACATTAAACATCTTTGTCAAAATGCCCTTAAGGTTTTTTTTTTTTTTTACACAAAATTCACTGTCTGTCATTAACATTAGGGTACTACTTTTAGCTTCTTCATTATCATCTCTAATGTATAAACATCCTATGGGACCATCATGTATACAAGCTTTGTTGCAGAAAAAAAGCAAGCTTTATAAAGTCAACATAGGGGCATCTGAGTAAAAA
>NW_007757690.1:2614-5922 GCF_000696425.1 Galeopterus variegatus | reverse complement strand
GGCTACACAGTGCATGATTTTGAAAATTCAGAATGTTGAACATTTTAAAAAATTGCCATGTTCAAGTTCTTTCTCATATTTATTTGTTAGAAAATTGTATAACATCTAGTAAGATGCAGAAAAACATATACTTCAGCAATAAACAATATACAGTTAGAGCACAGACCCTCCAATCAGACAACCTGGTTTCCAACCCCTATTCTGTCACCTACCAGGTGTGTGACTTGGAACAAGTTGCTGAACTTCTCTGTGCCCCTTCTTCTTCATCTGTAAAGTGGGGATTATAATTGGATCATATTCACAGGGTTGTTGTGAATACTAAACGAGTCTTTTTATTATTAGGAAATTATTTTTGTCTCAAGTAATCATATTGTTACCTAGCTAATTTGAAATATAATAATACAGAAAAGATATTAGAGAGATGTAAGTTAGCATAGGAAATTAGGCAATCAAGCACAAGGACTCTACCTGAGATGTACCTGCATTCAAATCTGGATTCCTCTGCTTACTAGATAAATGTTTTTGGCAATTTACTTAACCTTTTTATGACTTGATTTCTTTATCTGCAAAATGTATCTGCAGTAGCTACCTCATTGTGTTCTCAAGAGAATTAAATGAGTTAAAGAATGAATGAATGTCTGAAGTAGCCTCTGGTATACAAAGTGGCTTACATAAATATTAATCCTTATTGTATTTTATCTCTTAAAGTGATACAATTGATCACTCACTTAATAAATTTTTTTCTACCTTAAAAATTATTGTAGATTACTGTTTAGTAGTGATCAGGATGAATGGAATAAAAAGTCTGTATCTCTAATATATAGCTCTGTTCCAAAATGTAATACATGTGGCAAGGAGGTGTGCAAGATGATTCTTTGGGATACAGGGAAAAAAAAGACTAGAATTCTTAAAATAAGAAAAATAAATGTTAAAAATATTTAATATATATATGTGTATATATATATTATGTATATATATGTATATATATTATGTATATATATTTATATACATACATATACACATATATATGTATGTATATAAATATATAGTGTAGACAAATGGTGGTCAGACCTTCAGAAGATTTTATGGATTGTTGTGAACATTTAGGAAGTTTAGAGATAACTGACATCAGAGGATAAGCAGAATGTTAGAACAGGCTGAATAGCCACCACGCTGGATTTCTAGTGTGGTGCTGTCATTTGCTTACTCCATAATTCTAGTCCAGTGGTATTAAAAGTAGTCCCAGGATCAGCAGCATAGCAACTTGTTAGAAATGCAAATTCTGGAGACAACCCCAGAGCTAGGAATCAGAGATTCTGAAAGTGAAGCTCTGCAGTCTAGTGTAACAAGCCTTCCAGGTGATCCTGATGCACAATGAAGTTTGAAAACCATCATCTCAGGCAATCATGTTTCTCCTCCACTGGGTTCATTCCCTTCATCTGTAAAGTACAGAAGTTGAGCTGCTTCCCTCCCTGCCTCCTCTATTTCTTTCATCCTTTTTTCCTTTCTGCTTTCTTGCATCTATCTTTTCTTCTCTCTTTCTTCCCTTTCTTTCATTTCACGTGTCCAAAACTGGATTGATTCGATCAATCAAATGCCTCAATTTATGGGCACTAACATTTGTTACTCTACGACACACTTTATCTTATTTTATTCATTAATTCCATTCCATCATTTTTATTTTCATTCCACACATATAAACCCATTTGCTCCCTACCACTGGGTTATTCACAGCTCTTTAAATACAGCCTGTTCTTCCAACCCACCTCCTATAACCTTATTAATCACACTGGATCTTGTTTCTGTCTACCTTTTTGCCCAAAATGAAATCACTGCCAAGTGATCTATGTGATTAACTTCTAAATCCTAACATTTTTCCCCATAAATCCTAATTTTTAAAGCAATTATTTAATACACACCAGAGAAAGTTTAAAGCGTTATAATTTGGATTTATGATAAGAACTCACAAAAAGTATAAATTTATCTATGATGGTGACATTTAGCCTGAGACTGCAAGTTATAAATTGAAAATAAAATTAATTTGTATAATGTAGACAGGAAAATCAGAATGCTTTGGCCTCAAAATTATTTTAATCAATATTTTAGTTTTGTTGCATATTGATATAATGTCTCAATAAGAAAATTATCAAGTTGAAGAATAGCTTCAACAATTTATATTTAGTAGTTCTGCTCTGTCTGAAGCATCAAAAGAAATGTAAGGGGTGTGACCTGATTTTTACCAAACAAGAATTTTTGTCATCTAAGTAAGTATTTCTTTGTGACGGATTGTTTGCAAAACTATTTGCAAGAAAGTGCAAGAAAGGAGAAATAACTTTTCAACACTACAATGAATTATTCACAAAACTCATACCAGAATCATATAATTTGACTACTGAATTGCTTAATTCAAGTGTGAGTAATTTTCTGAAAGAATTTTCAATTCTTTATTATAGGGCATATTAGAGGTGTGTAAGACACTAACATGGATTCAAATAATTTGATTGATTTCAGCCAAATTATGTTCAAGCAATATACATATGCAGTCCTTTCTTTGAGATTAGGTGGGATCAGAAAAATGACTTTGTATACTGACACCCTGCAAAGCAGTTTTAATAATAAATAGAAAACTTTATGAATGTTCCGAGATCTTTAAAAATGTTTGTCAACACACTAAAAAATCTCTTATTATAAATTACAAATGCATAAGGAAATTTTTAAAAAAAAGGTAATATTTTTAATACATTGTAATTCAAAACTTCAGTAACTATTTTTTTTTAGTAAACATTCAGAAAAGTGTTTCATTTATTTAAAAATAAAATAGGAAGACCTGCTCTGGGAGCATGGAGAGGACATATTTTTTCTCTGTTTCTTTCATTAAGAACAACCCAAAACCATGCACATTATATTCAAGCAAATGTAAGAAAAATGAAAATTGGAGGGAAGAAGTTAGATTGTCAAGGAACTCCAGGACTTGAGGAACAACATGGTGGTAGTTTCCTTGTTTTGTTTTTTGTTGATTTGATTTTTATTTTTCCTTATATATTGCAGACTTGGAGCTGAAGACACCAACAACCCAAAAAGATCGATGGGTGCACACAGGAAAAGCACTAATAAAAGCCTGCTATTGCTAGATAAAGAACCAGGAAAAAGGCAGGTTAGCAACACATAAAACTTTTAGACAATAACCCTCTACCTCAAATATTCACCACTGAAAAAACTGCAGCCCTTCTTCTACAGCATCAGCACTGGCTGAGCAGGGAGCCCAGACTTCCCCCCTTGAAGCTGTCACAAGGCACCTCCTCCTCCCA
>NW_007757690.1:0-1637 GCF_000696425.1 Galeopterus variegatus | reverse complement strand
TAGTAGTCAAAATGTCTAGGTTTAAATAAAAAATTACTTGTCATACCAAGAACCAGAAAATCTCAACTTGAATGGAAAAAGACAACCAGCAGACATCAACACTGAAGTGACAAAGACGTTAGAATTATCTGACAGTAATTACAAGCAAGCCTGCATAAAAGTGCCTCTGTAGCTAGTTATGAACATGCTCAAACAAATGAGGAAATGGAGTCTCAGCACAGAAATATAAGATTTAAAGAAAAACCAAATGAAAACATTAGAACTGAAAAACACAATAGCTGAAATCTTTAAAGTCAGTGGATGACCTCAACACCATAATGGAAAGAAGAGAAGAAAGGATCAGTAAATGTGTAGGTAGAAGAATAGAAATGATCCAGTGTGACAGCAGAGAACAAATTGAGCAGAAATGAGCAGCCTCAGGGACCTGTGGGACCACACCTGCGGATCTGCGATATGTGTCATCAGAGTCCTGGAAGGAGGAAAGGAAGACGGGGCTTCATGTTTTCTTGAAGAAATAGAGGTCCAAATTTTCCCAAATTTGGCAAAACATCAATTTATAGGTTCAAGAAACTGAGCAAACCCCAGCCAGAACACATCCAAAGAAACTCCACAAATATCTACAGAGTATATGTGCCAAACACTCCATAAGTGTAACGGCTGTAAAGATGGATGGGGTGAGACCACTGCCCTATAGTGATCGTTTCAGTCTTGTCAGTTACATGGACGTGCAAACACATAATTCTAAACAGGGTGACAGTTGTTATTGCGAATGTTTGTGTGTTTAGCTATGGAACACCAGAGGGAGGAAACCTGGATGAGATGACGCTGAAGCTGAGTCTCCATACATGAGTGGACCCAACAGAAAGGGCCTTGGGGAGGGGGCATTGAGAGGATTTAGTGGCAGAAGAAAAAGCGTGAACAAAGACAAAAAGACTTGAAATGATAGGAGGTGAATATGTTTGTGTTGTTACTACACTGCCATTTGTAAAGTGGATCGTGGAAGAGACAGTGTGTGCTCTAGAAAGATTTAAAATTGAGTAATGATAGTTTCCTGTTCTCTTTGAGGAATTTAATCCCACCATTGTATGACTTGAAGATTGGGAGAGGAAGATTTTNGGCTGAGCAGGGAGCCCAGACTTCCCCCCTTGAAGCTGTCACAAGGCACCTCCTCCTCCCACCACGGTGGTATTTCAGAAGTGTGAGTATGGAGACTGGGCTTATCCTTGCCAGGCAGTGAGTGCCCCACCAACCACTGTGCAGTGACAGGGGACACCACTTGATGAGCCTGGACTTCCTCCCCATCCTGTCAGGAACCAGGCAGCCCTCAGACTCACTGCTGGGATGGTGTCAGAAGTGAAGAGTTAGAACATTCACCATGCCCAGAGATACTGAGGCCCACCCCACCACACAGTGTCAGTGGAGGCCACATGGGGAGTAGTAATGAGGCACTTCTATGCTTCTTAGCCAGAAAGGTATCAGAGGAGGCCTGCTGGGAAACCAGAACTCCCACTTCTGTCAACACCGGTGAGGAGCCCCCCTGCCACGGTGTCAATGGAGTTGGACTGGAGAACCTGCAGTTCTGCACACATCGGGCAATAATGAAGAAGCAATCCCTCCCCTAATTTTCCCTGCTAGAG
>NW_007757689.1:6437-6830 GCF_000696425.1 Galeopterus variegatus | reverse complement strand
GAGGGAGGTGTCGGTGATGGGCCATAATAATCATATACAGTGTATATTGACAAAATAAGAAAAAAAAAAAAAAACAATTACTATGAAAGACCTCATATAACAAATGGAAGAATTTGAGTTGGACACCATACTAGGGCTCCTTGAATTGTTCTGCCTAATTAGCCCTAATAACAGATAAGAATGTAAATATATATACCTCTGTTCTGGAAATATTGTTGAAGCTACTTGCCACTTGTCAAAATCATTTTGAAGTCATATGTTATTTTTAAAATTCAGAAATTTGTGTGCTAATAATTACAACAAGACATTCTTATTATTTATCAAAGTATAAACTTCTGCCCAAATATTCATGAGATATTGACACTGTGTAGAAGCATGCTGTGCTTTTGCTGT
>NW_007757689.1:0-1066 GCF_000696425.1 Galeopterus variegatus | reverse complement strand
AGAGAGAGAGAGAGAGAGAGAGAACCACAATAATACGTTGAACTTTCAGAAAGGCAGAACAAAACTGATGACTACAGGTGGGAAAGGGGGAGAGGGAGGGGGATTAGTGAGAAACTTCGTAATGGACACAATGAATAATTACTATTTGTAATGATGAACATGCCAAAAATACTGATTTGATCATGACATATTGTACACAAATACTGATAGTCAACTCTGTACCCCACAAATATGTATAATCATGTTTCAATTAAAAAAAAAGATTTAAAAAAAGGAATATAAAACTAACTAAATAAAGTTGGTGGAAAGATTTGTATTATTTTTCAGTTCAGTTTTTTCACAAACTTTTTGAAGTACCCTTATATGTTTAGTGAAACCAATCACACCTTCTGTGAAAAAAAAACTCATGGTCACAAGCAAATGGAAACATGTTAATTATGCCTTAGAAACATCTTTGAAAAGTGAATAGATAATTGTCAGCTAAGTCTTGATTTAAAAGACTAGTTTAGTGGCTTGCAAACTTTGCTGAATGTTGGAATCACTCGCAATCTTCAAAAAATACTGATGGCTGATCCCACCTCCAGACATTCTTATTTAATGAGTGTGGAGTACAACCTAAGAATGGGGATTATTAATAACTCTCCTATTAAATAGCTAGCCTAGTGAGATACAAACAACGTGAAAATTCTGAAGTCTTGAGTTAAATTCAGTCATTTTGCTTATCAACTGTAGTGTCTTGAGCAAGTCAGTTGACCTTTCCAAAACTTTTTTCTTATCTGTAAGAAGGGGATATTGATAATACATTTTCTATACCTCTGGTAGGATTTTTGTGATGATTAAATGAGATACTATGCAGGAGTCACTTTATAAATTACCAAGTTAAATGTGAAATGATACATGAGTTATACACATATATATATTTTTCAAACTACACATGGTGTGTTCAAATGAGATCATGCATGTAAATATGTTTTGAACACTATAAAGGCTTACATATATATGATACTATAAAAAATTATAAGGTATTTTTAACAAGCAATACTGCAGACAATTTTGTGGAAGTACA
>NW_007757688.1:6251-6830 GCF_000696425.1 Galeopterus variegatus | reverse complement strand
GTTGTTTCAATTGTTCACACATAATGAATAATGGTAAGGAATAAAACAATACTCTGAGATATCACTGCCCTCACAGCAACATTGTTAAATATCTACAGCGAGGAATACTTGCTTCCTTCCTTCAATTATACCTTCTATTTTTGAATTCTGTTATATTAACTTCAGTACATGTGTGTGTGTTTATGGTGTTGTCAGGTCTCCTTAGGAGACAGATCAAATTAAACTGTCAACTTTTAAATTCTTATCCTGGTCCCCCAGACTTGAAAATTCAGAGTCTCAATCAATTGCCAAGTGCCACAGACTCTGTCTTTGGGGTATCTCTCATGCTTAGATCCTGTCTTCATTCCCTAGTTGAAATCCTTGTGCTGTCTCACGTGGAAAACGTCCCAGCTGGTGTCCCTGCTGATGGCTGTCTCCCTTCAATCCAACCCACTCTGCCAGATTAACTCCCAGAAAGCTGAGCATTGGTCAAGGTCATTCCACTGCTCAAATGTTTAAGGGGTTCACATTCACTACCGAACTAGTTATTAAACCTCCCTGGCATTCAAAGCTCTTCACTGTATGGTACACCCCAAACCC
>NW_007757688.1:0-481 GCF_000696425.1 Galeopterus variegatus | reverse complement strand
TGCTTTGTTTAGAAAAAATAGTTTAATTAGAAGAGATAAAGAGAGGGTTTAGGGTACTTTCAGAGATGTTAAAAGTAGTAATTTATTCAATAGCCTGGGTTTAATTTTTCTAGTCTCTGAAAAGTGCAGCTACTGTGATCTTTTCTTTCTAAGGGAGGAGGGAGAAGTAGGCAGAAAAAATAAGAGAAAGGGAGAGTTTCCTGAGGTAACCAGGTGTGCATGTTTATGAGGAATAAAATCATTGTCTTAAATAATTTTAATGATCTAGAGAAATATTTTAGTTTTGCAATATTTTTTATGCTCTTTATTTCTGTTTTCACAGACTTGGTATTCGAATTTCTTGGAGATAAGTCTAAATTAGTCTTCGCTGTTTTGGGGGATAGATTAAAGAAAAAATCCCTTTTTTAAAAAAATTTAAGCAAGAATATGAGGCCTCAGTGGTTTTTTTTCAAAGCTCAATTCTAACACTTCTTTCTTTTTT
>NW_007757687.1:5698-6831 GCF_000696425.1 Galeopterus variegatus | reverse complement strand
GGGAGAAGGCAAAGTCCTGGGGAAAAGGTGTTGCCCGGGCCAAAAGTCACCTAGCCTGAAAGCTTCTGAATGCCTCTGTATAGGCGGGGTATCCCAATTCTAAAAGGAAGGACTAGGAAATTCTGCTCATACACGCAGGCTTCAGAGAGTAAAAGGCACTTTGAAGGCAGAATGAGTTCACCTGGACTTACCTGGGAGTCGTTGAACGGAAGGCACCCTCCAGCGGCCAGGAGGAAGAGGGCACTGTGGGGAGGAGATAAAATAAGGCAGCTTCACCTTTCAACACCCAAGCCTTCCCAGAGAAGGAGGCTGAAATGCACTCATTGGGGTCTGGATGGGGCAAAGATCCTGCCCAGCTCCCCTGCTCATCCTCTAAGAACCCGGGTATAGTTTTCAATTATGTGGTCTGCTGATAACCAGACATTTCCTCTTCTGGGGCTCAGCGAGTCATTTCCCAGAGTAAGGCATTTGCAGGACATCTGGAAAACCACAGCTGGCTCACTCAAGAAAAACAGTGTGCCTGCTAAATGTCTAATAAAAGGAGATTTTTTTCAACTACAGATCCCAAAAAATGCACAAGTGGAAAATTGGGCAATCAGACCACTTTATGAATCATGAGGAAACACTGAGACAAACCTAAATTTAAGGACAGTCCACAAAACAGCAGGCCTATACTCTTCAAAAATGTGAAGGCAATGAAAGATAATGAAAGGCTGAAGAAGTGTTCAGAGACATGACATCTTGGAGGAAAAACTGCTATAAAAGACAATATTAGGATAACTGGCAAAATTTGAACATGAACTCTATATAAGAGTATTGTATCAGATGTTAATTTTTTAAATTTAATAAATGCACTTTGGTTATATAAGAGACTGTTATTTTTAGGAGATACACTTTGAAGTATTTAGGGACAGGGTCATGATCTCTACAGCTTATTCTCAAACAGTTGAGAAAAAACAAGAAAAGAATACTAAAATATATTATATATTTTGTGTCTTATGTGTGCATATACATACATCTACATGGAAAGGGAAAGAAAACAAATGCAAAAAATGTTATCAGTGGGTAAATATAAGTGAATGGGAGTTCACTGTAATACTCTTGCAACTTTTCTGTAGGTTTAAACTTTTTTC
>NW_007757687.1:3820-4159 GCF_000696425.1 Galeopterus variegatus | reverse complement strand
CCAAAGGTATGAACAAAAGCACTGAATATAGATAGCATGGGCACTTTAGGGACTTTGTCATATTCAGTCTCATACCAGTATGTACTCTATATACATATAGAATTCTATATTCTACATACAGACTATATGCTTTATATATACACACATATATGCAAGCATACTTCAAAAAGTTCGTGGAAAAATAGAATTAAAATACAAGACTGGCTGGTTAGCTCAGTTGGTTAGAGCATGGTACTAACACCAAGGTCCAAGGTTCACTCCCTGTACCAGCCAGCTGTCAAAAAATAAAAAAGATAATACGAATCTTTCCATGAACTTTTCAAAGTACCCTCATATTAT
>NW_007757687.1:0-945 GCF_000696425.1 Galeopterus variegatus | reverse complement strand
GCAGCTGGAGAAGGCCTAAAAAACGTTTGACACTTAGTATCTACTTAATAAATACTGAACAAACAAATGAATACAACAGCAGTATGCTGATATTAAACCGTGATAAATATATCTGCAAGGTAGTAAGATTAATCTCACAAGCCACACATTACTTTACAGTCAAACTACATGTGTGTGCATGCGTCCACAAAGAACTAGTTGTGGGTGCTGAAAATGAACTACAGGCTCCAGAGAGAGTTTGTCATAATAATCTGGGAATGAGATCACAAGGAGGCCGACTTTACTTTCCAAAATTGACTCCAATAAAATCTACACATAATGAACTAAATAACCCTCACTGTACCATGTAACCATCTGTGAGGTGGCATGCAACTGTTTTCCTCATGTGGGATCCCCTCATAAAGGCTCTGGCTGTGTGACCAGGGATGAAGTCACATTGAGAACATACCACAGCACTCTTCAACCCACAGCAGATTTTATCCTAAACTGCTGGAAACCCCCTGAAAGTCTACAGGTCAGGACTGGCCAACATATTATGCTTCCTCCAGTGTCAAAGGATGACACGAAAAGAGATTCCTCACAAATTTTTAAATGGAAAAACCGGATGTATTTTACCATTTGTGTAAATACATCTATATATGCACATTGGGAAAAAGTCTGAAATAGAGTGGTGTCCTCAGGGAGGAAGGTGTGGGGCATTCCCTCTGCATTTTCTATAACTTCTTATGCCTTATTACATTTATAAAGGGAAGAAAGGTGGATTTTTTTTTAATAACTAAAAAAATACCCTCCGCGCTCAATTGTTTTCTAATTTTCCCTGACAGGAAATGATGTTTTGTGTTAGTGATGAAATGGAGGTGAAGATTCAAAATCTTGTGCTGTTCATCCACCTATTTCCAGGGACAGGCACTCACAGCCAGATATGTGACCCTGGTCTCCAGAGAA
>NW_007757686.1:0-6831 GCF_000696425.1 Galeopterus variegatus | reverse complement strand
AAATACTCCAGTCAAAAGGCAGAGATTGTCAGATGGGATTTTATTTTACTTTTTTTTTTTTTATCTCAGTGTGGTATATTTGTAGTAAACAGGGGATGAGAATGGCATTGCAAGTCTGTAATATTTTGTTACAGCAATGGTGCCTGTACCATTTAACTAAAACATTCCCAGAAATGTTTTTTCAATGCATTGTTCTAATCTTTTTATTTATTTTTATAGCATATTCATTATTACTTAAATTATACTTATTCCTTATGACCCTTATCCAACACCCCTCCCCTTTCACCCTCTCCCTCTCTGCTTTCCTCTGCCCCTCCCCCCTTGTAATAATCATAGATTTGTTCTCTCCATCTGATAAATTAACTATTCCTCTATTGGTTTGTTGCCTAGATGATCTGTCCAGTGCTGAGACAGGTTTAATCAAGTCCTCCCCTGTTATTGTAAAGTAGGTGCTTCTTCTATTACTCTGGAGTGTGCTTTGTGGGTAGAAAGGACTTCTTCCTTTTTTGGTGTGGGGAGGTCTCCACTGGAGCCTCTTCTTGTGTCAATGCAGTTGAGGTTGAGTCTGGTGTGCCATCTGCATGGTGGCTGTGACTGCTGCTACAGAGGCTAGCTGTTTTTGCAGCAGCCATGGCAATTGCAGTAGCTATGGTGGGTTACCCACCTGGAAATTGTGTTTTTGGTGTGCTCTTTACCTGGTTGCAGCTGGGTTCAGCTTCCCCTGGCTCCATGCTAACCAGTGCAATACTGCAAGAAAAAGAAATTAGGGGCATATAAATTGAAAGATAAGAAAGATATTCATCTTTACCCTTAGAGGGAATAACCTTGTTAATAAAAAACACTAAGGAACCTACAAAAAAATAACTAGAATTAATTAGCAAGTTTAGAAAGGTTGCAGGAATCAAAATCAGTATACAAATTTTAATCTTATTTCTATATACTAGCAATGATTAATCAAAAGCTAAAATTATGAAGACAATTTTAGCATCAGAATAGCATCAGAAAGAATAAAATACTTAGACATTAATTTAAAAGAAAAAACAAGTGAATTACCTGTGCATTGGAAACTATGAAACACTGCTGACAGCAATTTAAGAAGCCCTAAATAAATGAAGAGATGTTTTCATGGATAAGAAGACCCAGTATTAAGACGGCAGTTATACACATATTAATCAATAGATTAATCAATAGAGTCAATGAAATCCCATTGAAAATCTGAAGCATTTTTGTAAATGTCAACAAACTGATCTAAAGTTCATATAAAAATGCAAGTGACCTGGTTATAACCAAAATGACTTAAAAAAAAAAAAACTCAAGGACTAAGGATTAATAGTACCTAATTTCAACATTTATTTTAAAGATGAAGCAATCAAGAAAGTGTGGCATTAATGTTTACAAACAGACCAACAGAAAAGAATGGAGTCCAGAAATAAACTCGTACAGATATATATGCATACACACATATCCATACATATATAGACAAATGATTTTCAACGGACTTACAAAAACAATTCAACATTTAATGGATTTTTTAATAGAACTGTTGAAACAATTGGATATTCATTTCCAAAAAAAGAAAGAAAAGAAAAAAATGTTAATTCAATACTCCCACATCATATTAATTTTAAATGGATAACAGAAATAAATGTAAAAACCAAAACTATAAAATTTCTAAAAGAAAACACAGAATAAAATCTTTGTGACTTTGTATTAAAAATCTTTATTTCTTATCTATGACACTAAAAGGGCTATCAATAAAAGAAAAAAATGATAAATTAGAGGTTATCAAATTTAAAAATGTTTCTTCTTTTAAAGTCACTGGTAAGGGAATGAAAAGACAAGCCACAGACTGAGAGAAAATATTTGCAAATTTCATATATGATAAAAAAGTATTATAATCCAGAATATATAAATAACTCTAAACAAAAAATTGATTTAAAAAAATGAGTAAATGATTGGACTAGACACTCCATCCAAAAAGACATATGGATTTCAAATAAACACATGGAAGTTGCTCAACATAATTAGTCGTTAAGGAAATGTAGAAAAACTAAACAAAACAAACAAACATGAGAATGTTTGTTGTTTTAATTATTGTGATGGTTTCATGGGTATATACATATATCAAAATTTATCAAATTGTATTCTTTAGATATGTGAACTTGTATGTTGATTATTCCTCAATAAAGCTGTTAAAATTTTTTAGAACTCTAAAAATACAAAAAAAAAAGCCAAATCATATTCTGGGAGCAAATTTTAACTGAAAAAATTAAAGTTGAGCAAATTTTCATCTTGATGGGCATCAAAACTGTTGTGCCCAGATCAGCTGCAGGCAAGAGCAGAGCTTTCAATGGAAATTTTAAAGTGGGATCAAGATCCTGAAGCATTTCTTGGAAGAACAAAGGTCATGGCATGCTCAAGGTACTGGGATGGTCAAATATTTGCTTGTTGACCTTCTGGAGGGCCAAAGAACAACAACATCTGCTTGTGAGAGTGTTAGGAGAAAGTTAGCCAAAGCTTTAGCATAAAAATGCCTGGGAAACTTCACCAGAAAGTTCTTCTCCACCACGACAATATTCCTGCTCATTCCTCTCATCAAATAATGATAATTTCCTTACAGTTTTAATGGGAAATCATTAGGCATTCACCCTACTGTCATGATTTGGTTCCTTCCACCTTTTTTTGTTTCCTAATTTTAAAAAATCTTTAAAGACCACCCATATTTCTTCAGTTAATAATGTAAAAATGTGGGGCCGGCCCGGTGGCGTACTGCTACAGTGCGCCGCTTGGGAGCACAGCGGCGCTCCCGCCGAGGGTTCGGATCCCACATACAGACTGGTTCCTGCTCACTGGCTGAGCGAGGTGCGGACGCAGCACCGAGGGTTGCGATCCCGTTGCCAGTTCCGGTCCGGTACGGGTGTGACACTGAGGGTTGTGATCCGTTGCCGGGCACGAAAAAGACAAAAAGGAAAAAAAATAATAATAATGTAAAAATGTTTACATTGACATGGTTAAATTCCTAGGACCCTCAGTTCTTTAGGGATGGCTGATATCATCACTTACAAAAGTGTCTGGAACTTGATGGAGCTTATGTCGGGAAATAAAATTTATATTTTTTATTTTTATCTTTTAATTCCATTTTTCATGAATGTTTTGAAGTCCCCTCATGTAAGAATACAGGAAAGGAAGGTATTGACATACGTAAATTTATAGATTTCATGGCATTAAGGGAAGGTTTGTAGGACAGCCTCTATTTTCTCTGTAGGAAGCAAGATTATCTGAGAATAAGAGCAGAAGTCATAATACCAAGGTTTTGACAGGAATGGCATGGTTTAAGGAGCTAGGATGAGGTTAGTGAGCATGAGTCTATAATGGTACCAGTCTGCCCAGCTGTATAATTTTCTCTGGGAATAGCTAATGGCCTAAGAACAAGAGAGAAGATTGCAAATTGAATTCACTGAGGTTGTCTCCATCAGAAAGACAGTAGAGCAAGGATGTTGAGAGTGGTGGGAAAAGAGCAGTTGAAGTGACAGATCATGTTTATGGACAAAAATGCAGACATTGGGAGCTGACAGGCATTGTCTTCATTTAGATTCCCTTGAAAAAATGTCTGATACAATGACTTGAGGGCAAGTCATTTATTTGAGAGGTATCTCAAGATATAGAAGTAAGGGAATGGGAAGAATAAGTAAGGAAACAAGAAAAAGTTAATTAAAGGAAGCATTTTTGAGCCACTTATTACTGGGGACATGTAAGGCTGAATCTTGTTGGACCCTTCTGAGGAACCTTGTAGAATGTGCCTTGGAATTGTCCCTCTATGGGACAGAAAGATGATACATTAATCCACTAACTCCTGTCTGCCCTTGGTGGAGAATTACTTCCAGGAGCATTAACTTCCCCCACTCTTCCTGCCTTGTCGAGGCTAAACAAACTCCCTGGCTTCAGAAAAATTTCAGAAGCAGAAAACTGAAGATAGAGGGGAGGGTTGAGCTTGAAGTGAAATATTGACAACAACCAAGACTCTACAGGAACTGTCCACCACAGCTTCAGCTGAAAACCGAAGTAGGCCTAGGGCACATGGTACAAGGTGAAATTAAACTGGATGAATGAAAGTCCCTATGCAGTCAAAGTAAATGAGCAAATAATTTGGGATAATAGAAGGAATTCTTTCACCATATAAAAGTCACTTATATCCTCTGAGCTATTGATTTATCATCAGTACATGGGAATGAAAATATCCACCTTGTGTGGTTACTGTGAGAATTAAAAGAAGTCCTTACTATGTAAAGTGCTTAGCACAGAGGCTGGAATATAGTAACGTGTATAGAATAATAACTGTTATATTATTGCTAGTCTCTATTGAAATATTAGTAATTTTAATAATTATCTGCATTATGGGTTATAATGGATTAAATTCAAACTCTGTAAAAGGGTTTCACTACTTAGCTGAAGGTAGTATTTTGCATGCCAAGGCATTGCAATTTTGTTTGGAAGGACATTAAATTTTGGTACAGTTTTGAAATTAGTTTCATCAAAGAATGGGTATTGGGACAATCTTAAATGTAATGTAATTCCCATGTATCCTTTTTACTTTTGTTAGGATTGCATTTAAGTTTCCATCAGACTTGAATGATTTATTTTATTTTCAAAGAAATCTCCAGAGATGTTCTGTTGGTTTTGTTTTTGAATCTTTTCTTCTTTTGAACTTATCCAAACACCAAGAAACAATCTAAACACATTCTACTCTCTAACAACCTCTGATGTCAAGTAAGTTTTCTTTAAATCTTTAATGCTGCAGTTTTGTTCTACTCATTTTCTTCTCAGTGGAGAAAAAAGGACCAGCTGGTTACTATTGTCAGCTCTCTATTGTTTGGGATTTATTAAATATGCAACACTTGAATATATATATTTTCCTTCTGGGTATAGAACTCCCGTTGCTTTTGTTTCAAAGCATGATAGAATTTAAAATGGAGAAGCTTTAGAGCTCGTCTAGTCCCAATATACAAGGATACTTCAGAACGTTTATGAAAAGATTTGTATTATCTGTTAATTCTATTTTTCTACAAACTTTTTTTCTTTCCACAAACCCTCACATAGCCTGATTAACTAATATCAGTTAACATATTACTAATTTTCATCTAGCTTATTTTTTTTGTATTTCTTATGATGAATCACTTGATGTGTCCTTTGCCCAATTACCAGTTGAAATATTATTCATCTTATGAATGATAAAAACTCATTGCACATTAATTATGTTAACTACTAAGCCACCCTGTGATATTTTTCCCATTTGCCTTTAGTTCATAGTATTTTAGCCTAACAAGGTTATAATTAATATTATGCCAAAAATATTATTTTTTCTTACAAATTTTTTGTTGTTGTTCATGCTTAGAGATGCCTTACCCACCACAAGCTCTGAGCTAAGTTCACCTATATTTTCTTCTGGTACCTTAATATATCTATTTTTAAGTCACCTCTTTAATCCATCCAGAATTAATGTAAATGAAACATTGTACATTTATTTCTAAGTAATTTCATGTTGTTTCTTTTATCACATTATTTCAGTCTAATGTTTCATATCATGAATCCATTATATATATGTTCATTATATATATATCAGTGGTTCTCAACTGGAGGCAATTTTGTGCTCTAGGGACATTTGGCAATGTCTGCAGACATTTTTATTTGCTAGGACTGGGAGGAAAGGGCTGGGGGAGAGGGAAGCTATTGGCTTCTAGTGAGTAGAGGTCAAGAATGATGCTGAACATTCTACAATTTACAGGATGGCCCCCACAGCATAGATAGATAGATAGATAGATGATAGATAGATAGATGATAGATAGATAGATAGATAGATAGATAGATAGATAGATAGATAGATAGATAGATAGATAGATACTCATTGGATATCATTCCTCTGCTAGTTACATACTCATTAATGGTAATGTTACCCAGCTTACATATCTATTTCCTACACTAAAGGGAATTTTGAGATACTTTGCCTCCTGTTTTGAAGAAATCCAGAAACCCTGTATTTTTGGTTGTCCCTGGTTTAAAACACAAGTAAGCTCAATTGTTTTAGAGCACAGACGCTGCACCCACTGTCTCGGTTAAATCAGGGTTCTGCCTCCTTATAAGCTGTGTGATCTTGGACAAGTTGCTTAACCTCTGTCTTTAGTTTCCTGATCTGTAAAATTAGGGTACTAATTATCTTATTTTCTCTGTTTCTTATATTTTCATAGAATCTGAAGATGCTTAAAGCAGTGCCAAGCACATAGTAAATATTATAGAGTTGTTTGATAAATATGATAATAATAAAGTAAATAACTTTTTATAAACTTTATTTGATCACAGTGACCCCTATTATTTTAGATTTAAAACTATACTTTTTAAAATTCATTGCGATTTTTGCTAGGGATCAATTTGACACAGTATGCTTCTTCTTTGGTCCTCTGCCACACCTCTCATCTTGCCATATGGCATAAACCAGAATATCAACTCTGTTCTCTGTATTATTTTTATTGAACTTATATTACCACTGTCAAGCTTGCAAATTTCCTTGTAGGCACACATCTCTTTACTAGATAGAGGTGCCTTGTATTTTTCATCTATGAGAATTATTAGAATTATTATTTTTTAATAAAGACTTCATTTTTAGTTCTATTCTGAAAGTTAATGTTGATATTCATAGAATTATATTTTCTTCTTGTGTCAAAAATTTTAGTTCATTTTATTAGCTTGTGCTGAACACATTTTATGTCAACATCTTATGTATTTTTCTAATTCCTTACTAGAAAGATATTTTCTTCTGTGTATTTCTGAGCATCTTAA
>NW_007757685.1:0-6831 GCF_000696425.1 Galeopterus variegatus | reverse complement strand
CAAAATCTGTAAGTTAACACATATTTTACTAAGTTTTCCTTAATGGTAAACAGTGAATCAAACCAACTATAATCTCTAGAATAAATGATCCTTGGATGATCCTGTTATACGTATAACATTGAAAAAAATTCATATTTTTTACCTGATTCTTATGTTTTAAGTGAATTTTTATTGTGATTAAGTGGCAGTAATGATTTCAATGCAGCATGCCCTGAGATAGCTCTGAGGACAACTTTCATGCAATAGCAATAAGTCCATTTTCCTCTTTCCCAGTGTCACTCCTGTGTACATGTGTAAAGTGCACAAATGCATGCATGAAACATGGCAAGTCTGGCATTAAATGTGCAATGTGAAAAATTTTTAATCTCCTTGGAGAAAAATGAATTTGCTTCTGCGAAAACTTAAACTACCCTGGTCCTTAGAACCAGCCTCGTTAATTTTCTTTTTATGCTATCCCCTTTGTCTGAACCCACTGTTCATATTTCCTATCCTGGAGAAGTACCAATATTCTAATCAGACCAGAATTGTCCTTATGGACTATTTGTCTAATGCGTTTCATTGTCCTTCATAAGGGACTTCTATGTAGGTGCTCAGAATTCTAGAAAATAAGGAATAACCTTTCCCAGATGTGTGTTAATGGGTGGGGCTTTCTTCACCACCTTTGCAGTTAATTGTTTTGGATAAATTTAGACTTAAGTTTCTTTTGTTGATTACAGTTTCATTCTCTGAGAGTGTTTCTGGAACATAAAAAATGTAAACCTAGCTTTCATATTTTTCATCATCTTGAGGAAGAGTATTAACTCTGCCATCTCATACTGTTCCCTTGCTTTCATCTTGAAAGTTTCCCCATAGAGAGGTCACTAAAGAACTCTCTTCTTATGCTGCAGGGGCCACAATGACATCTGGATCACCTCTACCAAATGCAAATGTCATTGAGTTTTGGAAACATTTGGAGAGTGCTCACAGGCTTAGAATCTATTTTCTGCCACAGAATATTCAGAATGGAGAGCCCAACCTTTGGAACCAGGTCAGACCTGATTCTTAATACTGCCAATCTGTGGGCATGTTCTAACACCTTACTGTGACATTGCAATTTTCTCCAATTTGCTAACAAATACGAATTATTCAAACAGTTCAGCCTGACTATCTGCTCTTGACCACTGCAAATCTCCCTGCTGTTCCTCAAAGCTCTGTTTGTTCCCCATTTCTCCTCTTGTTTTAAACCCCTCACTGTTCTGAGTGCCTTTTATTTAAAGAGAAATTGGATACCTACTGTGTAAGTTTCTGCAGGGAGTCCTTTAATGTAGACTGTTGCAATTTTCTCTGGGAATATGCTAATAATTACATGGGCTAGGGACTTGGACTTTGTTATCTACAGAGAAGGAATTGTATGAAAAAAAGAGAAAAAATATCAACTCTCTACATCACTGAAAAGAAAATCAGAAAAAAAATATATGTATATATATATATAAAATGAGGAAAGGAAAACAAAGTTATTTTTTAAAGTATAGGCTAGAAATAGACAGATGTTTAGAGGTAGCAAGCGTGGCCACTGGTCTTTGTGCAGGCTCTTAGGAAAAGCCATGGGAGAGGGCAGAATCATGACCTTTCCTCCTACTGGTGGCCAGCTGAGCTCTGGCCTCCACAGCCATGGCAACAGAACATCCCCCAGTGCTCCTGGCATGTAGAAATTGTGTACTCCAGTCCTGTCACCTCTGCAGAGGTATGAATGTCTGAAGGGCAACTTTACAACCCTGAATTGCTTGTGACAATTTGTTTAAGGGAGCTCTGGTTTTTGGTGTACTTCCAAGAAAAGTTCCTAGGAAATAAATATGGTTCTCTCAGAACCCAATTTGCACTGAAGTGATGTTGCATTCACATAGAGTTTGGTCCACAGCACAGTTGTATCCTGAGGTTATTTGCAAAGGGAATTATTTAAGGTGACCTGGGGTCTTCTACTTTTATTACTGATGGATCTTAGACATGACTGGTGCCATTGTGCACACAACAAGCACAAAATAGATGCTGGCCTTGTATTCCACTCCAGCACCAAACCCCTCCCTCCTTCCCTTTATAAGAAGCCTCATGACTTCTGCAAAACAGAAACCCTGTGGCTGTTGCAAGGGCACAATTCTCCACCCTGGTCACATAGCTTCCACATTAGCATAATGCCCCTCCTTGATTGTATCAGCCAGCCCTTGGTGCCCTATATAAGATCTCTCACCCCCACATGTGGTGTTGTCCTCCATTTCGAGGGCAGCCCCAGGCTGCCCTCCACTTTGAGCGTAGCCCAGCGGATTCTTTTCCTTTAGTAAAGCTTGATTGGTACCCAGCATCTTGGCTCACTTTCTTTCACTATGGTGCCAAAACCCAGGAAGGGTCCTAGCCAGACCATCAGGCGATCCCCTCTCTTGGGTTGATTGGCCCACAGCCACCCTGCCCAGACCTGCCAAACTGGGTAACTCCGGGACTCTCTCCTTTTGCCATTTCAGACCAACACATCCAACATCAGCCTCAATTCAGGGTGAGTCAGTGGGCCTGTCCTGCTTCTACAAGTTCCCCTGACTACTCTCTATGACTATGGTCTCTATGAAGCGAGGTGCCTGGCAGGGGGAACTCCTCTTGTGCCACCCCAACTATTAGAGGACACTTCATTAGCTGGTCATGGCTTTTCTCTTGAAAAGAAGGTGGACAGCAAAAAAGATGCTCTTTTTTGGCATCCTTCTTCTACCAGGACTGTCTGTTCCCTTTCTCACCCTTTAAATGGGATACTCACAATCCAAACTTCCATGTTCTATGCCCTTGGGCTGTCTCCTGGCCAATTTATCCTCTCAATTTAGATATTCACCAAAACAGCAAAAGCTGGAGAGATTCTTTATGTTCAAGCCTTCTTCTATCTCTGAACGTGTTCTTCACTCTGTCAAAACTGTCCTATGTCTCAAATTCTCCTAGCTCATGCCTGACCTCCCTTCCAGACATGGATCAATCTTTTGATCTGTCAGACTACTCTCCTCCCCATACAGGCCACCCTGACTACCTCCTTATGCTCCATATCCTTCACCAGCCCCTCCACCTTTTCCCTCTCTTCATCCTCAGCCACCCAACACCCCCTTCTCCCCCTTCGTTAGGTAACAACCCCACCTCAGCTCCAGCTCCTTTATATCCCATCCATGAAGTGGCTGGGATGGAGGGAACTATCTGGGGACATATCCCCTTTTCTCTTTCCAATCTTTCCCAAAACAAAAAATGACTGGGATCCTTCCAGTCTGTCCCATACACATATCCATCCTCTGAAGACAGGGAGCAGGTCTGGATGGTGGCCCAACAACATGCAGATGAGGTACATGCTCAAAATAGCAGGTGGCCTGTGGGAGCCATTGCAATCCTTTGCATGGACCCAAATTGGGACTACCAGGCCAGCCACAGGGACCGGGATCTCTGGGATACATGATCACACACTTGATTTATGGCCTCCAAAAGGCTACTAATTCCTAACTCACCTCTCTGAGGCTTTACATAAATACACACATATAGATCCAAACTCTCCTGCAGGCATGGCCAGGCCCCCATGGAGATCACCACACATGAGCCCAGGGTAACTTCCCTGGAGGCAGTAAGCCAGTCTCTTTTGTCATCAATACAGGGGCCACTTATTCTACCCTCCTTAATATAGAGAACCAACAACCCCATCCTCTATCACAATAGTAGGGGCCATGGGATCAGAATACTGCCCATGGATCACTTAACCCCTTTCCTACACCCTGCATCACACTCAATTCACACACAAATTTTAATAATGCCTCAATGCCCAACCCCCTTACTGGGATGGGACACTCTTCAAATTCAAAGCTACTCTTAACCTAAACACTTTAACTCCAGCCACAATACTCCTACTACAGGACACCCCAGACCTGAGCCCTGAAACCTCTACCATTCCCTTTCCCCCTGACAAAGTTAGTCCTATAGTATGGCATACCTCCTCACCCTCCACAGCTACTCATCACCCTCCCATCTTCTTGAGGCTGTGGGATCCTTCTTCTTTCCCTAACGTCCCACAATATCCCATCACTAACAAACACCTAATAGGCTTAAAACCTGTCATACATAAACTTATTATACACAAACTCCTTTCTTCTCATCTCTCACGGCCTACCCACTTGCCTTTTAATACACCCATCCTTCTGGTTATAAACCTAATAGCTCATACCATTTAGTACAGGACTAATCCTGACATGCACCATTCCCAAGAACTTACTTGGACAGTTTTGCCCCAGGGATTTTGGGATAGCCCCCACTTTTTCAGACAGGCCTTAGCTCAAGACTTATCTGAACTTCCTCCAACCTCTAGCACTTTAATACAGTATGTGGATGACCTCCTCCTTTGTAGCCCCTCCTATGAGGATTCACAGGCCCACACTGTTGCTTTCCTTAATTTTCTGGCTTCCAGGGGATATGGAGTGTCCCCCAGTAAGGCCCAAATTTCTTTTTATTTAGTCACCTACTTGGGAGTCCACCTCACCCCCAACACCAGAGAAATAATGGTGGATCACAAGAGTCTAATTTCTGAACTCCCTACTCCCACCACAAGGGTAAAATCCTTTCTTTCTTGGGACTTGCAGGGTATCTTTGCCTATGGATTCTTAACTTTGACATGCTAGCAAAACCACTTTATGAGGCAGCCAAAGGGGATTCTGCCATTCCTTTAGATCCCACAAAGCCCATTCATTCTCCCTTCCAGCAATTAAAGCTGCTCTCCTCACAGCCCCAGCTCCATCCCTCCCAAACCCATCTCATCCTTTTATCCTATATGTCACAGAAACCCAAGGATTGGCAGTCGGGGTTTTGGGACAAGAGGCAGGAGATATTTTCTCCCTCGTTGCATACCTCTCTAAACAACTAGACACCACAGCCTGGGGATGGGCTCCCTGTTTACGGGCCTTGGTGGAGCCACCCTTTTAGCACAAGAAATCTCTAAACTAACTTTCGGACAACAAAAAGTCAAGACCTTCTCAGCCATAAGGCCAAGTCAATTCTCTCTCCATTCCCACCTACAACTTATTCCACTTACTTTCATTGAGAATTCCCAGTTTCCCTTCAAACCTTGCCCTTCCCTTAATCCAGCCACTCTCATCCCAAAACACTCATGACCCTTAAAAGGTAACTGCATGGAGGCTTTAGACCTCTTTCTCACCCGCTTTCCACACATCTCCCCGCATCCCAAAACATGGTTCATAGATGGGAGTGCCACCTCCATGCCCACCCCCTGGGCAGTTTATGCCATAGTAAATCTAACAGAAGCTATTGAGGCTGCTGCCCTTCCCCCTAACATCACTTCCCAACAGGCAGAACTCATTGCCCTCACCCATGCTCTCACTCTGGCAAATAACAAATGAGGCAATATGTACACTAACTCTAAGTATGCTCACCACATCCTACACTCCTGCGTGGCCACGTGGAAGGAGAGAGGATGCATGGCTACTCAAGGAGGGCCCATAAAAAATGGACATCTTATCAAGATACTTCTTGAGGCTGCACAACTCCCAAAGGAGTTTGGGTTTATACACTGCAGAGGACACCAAACCTCCAATGACTCCATAGCCCAGGGGGAAAAAAACTGGTGGATCTATCTGCAAAACAGGCTGCTCAATCACCAGGCCCCAACTCTTCTCTCCCACTCAGGTCCTTCCCATGGCCCCTATGCCCTTACCCCAATACATACCCCAGGAAATACAACACCTCCAACAGTGGGGAGCACAGAGGAAGGACAACTGTCATGCTCTCGCCAGTCGCTATGTCCTCCCTACCACACACGCTGAGCAAATACTTTTAGATTTCCATCATTCAGTTCATATAGGCTGTGAACCTCTACTATGTTTTCCTTAGCCCTTATATTACTCTCCACACATGGCCAAGTTACTTAAACAAATCATTCGAAACTGTCCTCTGTGTACTCATTGCTCCAATCAAGGTGACCTTCAAGTTCGGTCCTCTCCCACCCACCAGGCCAGAGGATACACTCCCAGCCAGGATTGGCAAATTGACTTTCTTCACATGCCTCCCCACAAAAGGACATGCTATCTTCTAACCTTAGTAGACACCTTATCAGGCTTGGTTGAGGCTTTTCCCTGCACTTCAGAGGATGCTGCAGCAGTAACGCTTGCTCTCACCTCAGAAATTATCCTTTGTTTTGGCTTGCCCACCAGCCTCCACTCTGATAATAGCCCAGCATTCATTTCTCAGATTACACAACTCACCGCACAGGCCTTACATATCAAATGGGACTTACATATACCTATCAGCCTCAGTCATCAGGAAAAGTAGAAAAAGCTGATCACCTCGTAAAAACACACCTCACCAAGCTGTCCATGGGACTTCACCTCCCTTGGGCCCAACTTCTCCCTCTAGCACTCACTTGCCTGCAAGCTGCCCCCCACAAACCTGCTGGTCTCAGCTCCTCGAACTTATGCACAGTAGGCCCTTCACTTTCACACCTCTCCCTTCCAGCTCATCACTTTTAGGCCAGTATCTCCCTACTCTTTCACTCATTAGGGATCTTCTTAGGGAACAGGCCAACCTTCTATTACCTCATCCTTTCCCCACCACCCCCTCAGACTTTAAGCTGAGCCCAGGACGAAAAGTGTATATTAGAACCCAAATCCCAA
Organism: Galeopterus variegatus; assembly: GCF_000696425.1. Lineage (NCBI taxonomy): Eukaryota > Metazoa > Chordata > Mammalia > Dermoptera > Cynocephalidae > Galeopterus > Galeopterus variegatus. The sequence continues at coordinate 169 of NW_007757685.1, read as the reverse complement.
AGCCCCTCTCACCATGTTAGGAAGGGCCTTACACAGTACTTCTCACCATCCCACAGCAGTGAAAGTACTAGGAAAGTCCCCTTGGTATCACTTATCCTTAGTAAAACTAGCACCTGAGACTTTACCCAAAGAATCTGTTAACACCAAGCCAGAGGGGTCCCTCTGCTCA
>NW_007757684.1:6233-6831 GCF_000696425.1 Galeopterus variegatus | reverse complement strand
CACTCCCAGGTGGCGCACTCTCCAGTGTGCCACCGGGCCGGCCCTATTATGTTCTTTTCTTAATTTTACCTCCCCAACCCCCACTTCCCAGGCAGGTGAGTATCAAGGGAGAATCTCTTACCATCATTATACGACATTAGGTCACCCAACTCCTGCACCAACGAGCACCACCACAGTCATGCTTCCAAGCTGAGGAGAAAGATATGGTACTTGCTTGCAATGACATGAAGCTGGGACATTCCACTTAGGAATCCAGCCAGTTTCCTGATTCCAGGGTTATCTGGAAGGGAGAGTCGGATAATTATTGCCTGCCTTAGAAGCAATGAAAGAACAACAGGTCTGGACAGCTATAATGAGAAAAATGACTGTTATTGCTGGTAGACCCCAATGCAGCATCCATGTACAAAGTTCCAAAAGAGGAGCCTTGGATCTTTGTAAATACTGTTGAGCAACCTCCTGCTAAGGGTCTGTGACCTGAAAGCCACTTGAATCTGGAGGACCTCACACTCTGACCACCTCTAGCCTAGAGAGATTAAATTGATAAGATCAGATTAAACCAGGCATGTGAGGTAAGAAGTTAGGAGTTGGGTGGGGGAGC